>NC_041026.1:21645568-21945568 GCF_900634625.1 Parambassis ranga
ATATTTTTGAAGTACTTTCATATTATACTTTCCCAATGCATCTAAAGAATTAAAATAATAGATACTACAACACACTTCCAATGTCTTACAAACAGCGGTGTGGCTCAACTGGATCGTGATTTTCCCCCCTCTAAAATTCTGACATAATTTCATTATTAATACATCTTCATATGATTTAGTGTGTCAGCAAAAATCAAAGATTTAAGAAAGTCTAAAAAACTTTTGCTCTCTTTTCCCCTTCAGTTGACCAAGCTAATGATTTTCCAGGCAGGATGTTATAAGGTGCTATAAGGGGCATTGTATTATATATTCATATGAATATATGTAATGGTAACACTGGCTCTTATAGGATCACATGATAAAACACCATGACTCACAGCACGTCACATACTGTGAAATAAATTACATCATACAGCCACATTTAACATATTTAATGACAATGAGAGAACCTCTCTGACATGTGCAATCCAACAATACAAGAATGCTTCATTGTCAGCTTGCTGTTTCATGTGGTGTTATGAGACCAGGTATCCTGGTTACAGACTCCAGAGGCCTAACCTAGGTCCCAGTGGGTAACACGGTGTCTTCCTGTGGTCTTTAAACCTGCTAAAAATGTGGTTGATGTTAAGGGATCACTAATAAATGAAAGTATCTGTAAATAAATTACAAAAACTTGCACATTTGATTTTATGTTAGGTCTTCTACATTGATTCATGTTGTTGTTTAAAGCTGCTGAACAGACAGAGGCTACTGTAGGTCTCCAAACAGCTTTAATGGGCCATGCTGTTGTGATCAACCAATAACAAGAACGGCGGGGAAACACTACAGAGAGAGCGCCACTGGCAGCATGAATAAAGAGAGGCAATGTGCAGGAGGGAGGAGGGAGGTCCGAGGCTGGGGTAGGCTACGGGAAAACGAGGTAGGGGCGGAGTCTCTCTCTGAGCGTCTATGCATTTGTGCGTTTCCTCGCTCACCCCTCCTCTTTTTGAACCACCCCACCCCCACCCCTGCTGCCCCCCCACCCCTCACCTCCCTCCCTCCCTCCCCATCGTGCTGCCCGCCCCTGAGTCTGGAGCAGCAGCAGCAGTGGAGCTTCACTGCCTCTCCTCGCCTCACAGTGCGGGAATATACCAGCGGAGAGCAGAATGGATACGGAAGGGAGCCAGAGCAGCCTGTCCTCCGGCACGGACAACTCCCCCCACGACCCCTGGTAACAGCCTCTGTCTGCCCGCCTGCCTTTTGCTCGCCTCTCGGCCCGGTTTGAGTTCACCTTGGACTTTATTTGAGTTCAGTGCGGGAGCGGAGCCGCGCCGAGACAAAAGACAAGCACGCTGTGTGTGTGTGTGTGTTGTGTGTCTGTATGTGTGGGATGGATCCACTCAGCGGAGGAGACACAGACGCACCGCTGCTGCTTTCCGCCTGTTTCCTCTCGTCTTGTTTGTTTATTTATCTCCATTTTTCCTCCAGAAGGCCACATTGCAACTTCTCCTCCATCATCTGGAAAATCCTCTCCTTTTTCCCTCCTCCAGGGGATTATAACGGCCCGACTAGCCGATTGGTGACTTCGCAACATGGCCGATGCTTTCTTTTTTACTTTATTGATGCTACATGACACATAAATCCCTCAGATTTCCCCTTGAATGTGCCAGTGTTGTGCTTGAAAGACGCGTTTTATTCTGTGTGACTTACAGCTTGTATTTCTCTCATTCAGCAAAATGTTCATCGGGGGTCTGAGTTGGCAGACAACACAAGGTGAGCTGTCCCGCACGCTACTTTAATAAGTCTGGATGAAAGCCTGCTGTTTGCTCCTTGATACATTCGGCCTAATAATAGCTTCCGTGGTACCTGCGAGGCTTCCTGAAGTTAGGGAGAAACCTAGTAAATAGTTAAATCAAAGCCTCCTATTCATTAAGGATCAGCTCTTAGGATTTAGACTTGCCGAGACGCAGGAGATTAACACTGGAAATGGTGCACACAGCGACTTGTCTGCCTCTTTTTCCTGTTAATAACCGATATGGATCGTAGAAGAGATCGATTATTATTATTAAGTTCGGCTCATACAGACGCCGCTGCCGCTGTTGTTTGTTTCTCTTATTGTTGCACTCCGCTGAATCCATTCATTTATTTTAAGAGCCGTGAGCGCCAGGCTGATGCATGAATACAGTTTATTCTTGTTGCGGTGGCCCATGTTATTATCCCGCTGCCGCTGCCGCCGCTGCTGCTGCTGTGTCAAAACAGCAATCGTCACCAAGTGCAGCTTTGTTTGTGGTCCGCAGGGCCTAATGGGCCATTATGCTGAATGGCCAGATAGCCAGTGTAAAATCTCGGGAGGACTGGAGAGGGACACAAACACAACGTGGTCCGCCCGACCCCCATTGTCTCTCTCTTCAGCCTCTGGCAGCACATCACCTCGCCTGGGCCTGTAAGATGTAAGTCCTCCATCCCTTTGCCGTGATTTTAACCGTCTGTCTCCCCTCGCTGTCTCTGCAGAGGGCTTGAAGGAGTACTTCTGTAAATTTGGCGAGGTGAAGGAGTGTATGGTGATGCGGGATCCCGTTACCAAGCGGTCGAGGTAAGGAGGAGGCGTGTGCGCTCCGCCGTCCTATCACTGGATGCCTCATGCTCTTCCATGCGTTTTTTCCCCATGTGAGTGTCGTGAGTTTGCATTTTGATTTTCTTGACGTGTGTGTGTGTTTTCCTCTGCAGGGGGTTCGGCTTTGTAACATACGCAGAGCAGGCCGGTGTGGAGAAGGTTTTGGCGCAAAACAGACATGAGTTGGATTCCAAAACGGTGAGTTGAAGTCCTGAATGGTAAGGTAGCAGTTGGGCAACTTTTCCCATTCAGATTCTGTGTAGCATGCCCCCCCTCCCCTCCACGGTGCATTTTGCCTCCCACCGTATGGCTTGTAAAGTTGAGGAGTGCGTTTTTGGAGCAGCCCTCCTCCCCCTCCTCTGCTCATTTCCCCCTCCAAATCCCGGTTCAGGGCGCCAACATGAAAGCGTTCTTTCTTGGTCTTCATTGCCATGGTTACCTGGGGACCTGAATGGGGTAGAAGCCCCTTGCAAAACCCTCACAGGTTTTATGTAGAGCAGAGAAGTTTTTTTCAACTTTTCTCATAGAAAATAACAGCACTTGTTTTTTTTAGTGGCAGCTGGCAGTAGACTGCACACTGATGCAGAAAGAAATGGTTGTGAATGAGGTTGGTAGAGGATGTGTTTGAACAACTACTGACGTACAATATGCCTGGGTTCAGTTCATTCATAAGACAATGACCTGAAAACTTGTGTGGACTGCTGGTGTTTGTCAGAGCAGGGTGTGAACGGTGCTGTCTTGGCCATGCAGATAGGTTGTAGTAGGATTGGGGACTGGGTGTGTCTGTCAGTTTCCTAACCACATGTACATACGCACACAAGCACACACAATAGAATCATTTGAGAGTGAAAACCGGTGGCACAGACAGGCGGGAGAGCCCATGGGGTAGAGAAAGGTAGAGTTGGTTAGTTGTTGGAGCAAGCCTGTTGCCGGGGGTGACGCCAGCCTCGGGAGACATTGCTGTAACTGCACGACCCGATGGGATTTAGGTCTCCATAACAACTTCTCAGCTATTTTGCATTAACTTAAGGCGCCAGGCTCAACTGGGTGGCCGAGCTCTGACATATACAGATAGTCTTAGTTTAAGGCAGATGTTTAATTGTGATATAAGCTGTCTGATTGATTGTAAGAAAGTTTAGGGACAAAATTTTCAAATGAGCAGCTGTAATATTTATTACACAACATGCTCATTTATTCATTTATCTTGGACGAAGGTTCTAAGCAATTTTAAAGTGTTAGTCAATGACTCATATTACCTCTTAAAACCAGGTACTGCCAGAACCCTAGGAGCCAGATCCAGTGTGTGTGTGTGGTGAACACTGGTTTGGAAGCTCAGCTTGGCAGGCCAATGTTGGGGTTAGGCGTTGCCCTATTATAAACCAAAATACAGCACAAGGCTAAACAATAATAATGGCTCAAATGCAGCGTTTGGTTGCTCAGGTTGTTGTGGCAGCAGTCTGACAGCGAGGCACGCCATGGTAACATTTATCCAACCAGGCGCTTTAAAACGGCGGCTGTGGTTGCCATTTTGTTGCTCCATTTTCAAAATCAGAGCGAAATTATTTTTCTTTCTTGCTTGGGAAATATTTTTATTTTTTAGGGATAAGTGTAGTGTAAATTGTCGGCTAGTAGTATGTTTGTTTTGTAAACATTTTTATATAAAACCAATGTGAATTAATTTCTGAATATTGCGTGCTCTAGATTGTTAGACCTGGACCTTCTCTCGACACAGCATTGTTTGATCAGCATAAGATGTGAGAAAGACATTCCTGTGTGGAATGAGGAAGAATATTTGATGCTCTGATGTTTTTGCCTCGTTGAGGCTTTGGTTTGTAAAAACAGACGCTTCAAGGCATAAAAAGATGAGGAGGGTGTGTGAAAGGGACAGAGCAACAGGAGCAGTGCAGGGACACACAGGGTGAGAAGTACACTGTATTAACTAGTGCAGAGTCCAAAACACGGGTTGCAAGTTGCATTAAACATTTACAGTCCCTGTCACATCCAGTGTTGTTTTATGCTCCCGTAGAAAATGAGAGTCGCACACTAAACGTCCGTGGTAATTGCTGTCAGTACCTGTGTCGCTATAACAAAATTCTACAAATGTGAGGTTGTCTGTTGTTTTCAGAGAGAGGTTGTTGTTTTGGTTGGAGGTTAGATTTCCTGTCAGGGCAGAGTATAGCCTCAGGGCAGCGGTGTGCTGTTGTATTTTTCTGGACAGAGAAGAAGGGCACAACTGCTATTTGTTTTCTCAGAGAAAAGCTTTACTGGAACCAGTTACAGGAAGGAGAAAAGAGGAGAGCAGATATTCTCAGAAAAGTGACTGCTTCTCATTCTCCCAGCTTAGGACCAGGGTGATTTTAGATTTCTGCATGTTATTATTGTCTTCGTAGTGCAGGAGAGTGTGCTTATGAATGATATCTTCAGTCCTGATGTGTCTTTAAAGTGTAAAATTAACCCCCCAAAAGCTGGGGAAATTGCATTATTAGCTAGTATTATTGTAAAGATTATGCCTTATTTGATTTTCCTGTCCTACACTGGGTAAACTGGACTGACCTTTTCAGATTGTGTTACAGTAGGTGGTAATTGCTGCTGTTGGCATTGCTGCCTGTGACGCAGAACTCGTCAGTGGGGTGCTAATATGGCTGCTTTCATCTATAGCCATGTACTACAACAACATATGCTAGCAGCAGTCTCTGTGGACCATTGGCACCACAGTCTGCAGTGGCTACTGGTTTAACACCTGGTTACTGGGTTTAGATGCTAGCAGTAGCAACTGGCTCCTGACTGGAAGATTAGCTGTTAATGCTGACGTGGACAAAACTGGAAAGAAAGGTGGGGGGAGGATGGAGAGAAGGTGGAGAATAGGGGAGAGAGAGAGGGAGGCCCAGCTCCTGTGCTGTAATTAGTATGGATCTGAAAAGCAACTAATCGGATTGAAGGAAACAAACTGGATTGGGCTTCCGAGGTCCATGTATGCCCTCAGATTCAGGGATAAAGGTCGGACCTGCTCTGGAGGAGGATCCAGGGCACGCTGGTCTGCGCAACATGCACACAAACCCACCAATCCTACATGTAGCACCGCACTGGTTGGAAGGGGTTTTAGCGGTATCGGGACGGGGGTCGGGTTGGAGGTCCTCATTAGTGTGTTTCGTTAACTAATTACTGTGCCCTTGTTCAGCTGTGCAGATTGACCTTGCTGGCCTGAGCCCAAACCAAGTCCCCCTTAAGTCTGTGTGCATGTATTGACATGCCAACTCCCTTTGTCTCCTCTTGTGTTTATAGCTTTTTGTTTAGCCTATATTGATTATGTTGCCATAATGGGCAGCCTGTGGTGCCTTTTTATCAGTGTTTGCCATTTAGTTGCATGGATGTCTTGGCAGGTTAGCCACTGTGTCAGAGCTTGATTATGAGTTTTTGCAGGCGGTATGTTTGTATTTATATGTGTGTGTGTCTGTATTTTGTGTACATGTGTATATACCTTGGTTTACATTATGTGGATGTATGTGAATGAGTGTGTGTGTCTGTGGGGGTAGCACAGGAGCCCCAGTTTCTCTACGGGCCCATCTGTTTTGTACTCTTTGTCCTGTTAATTAATGAAATCAGAGGGGCTGCCTGCTGGGACGGCCCTGCTGCACCGCCACACACTGGACAGGCCCACTTTCTCATGGGCTGACTGTTTTCCAAATGAATACCTTCTCTTTCTCCCTGTGCCTTTTCTCTTTTACCTCTATCTGTCTATCCATCTGTTGATTTCTTTTTTTTTTATTTTTGTTTTCCAGTTTGTAACACTGGTGGATGCACTGCGCCACGTGAGGTGACTATTGGTCGTAGATTAGCGTAGTCTTTAAAAAGCTAAACCACTAAAAAAATCATACTGTAGGCTCTGCTGTCACTGCGCTACTTAGACTGAGCGGAGGTTGGATGTCATGAAGCAGGATGTTAGTCAGACCATTTCACAAACACTCAGTTGTAACTCTTCTCTGTCAAGTTTTGGACCAGCCTGAATTTGACTGTTACGTGGCAGAGCCTCTCAAATGTCCAGCTTCTGAAGAGCTATGCCTGAGTGTTGCTAACAGTGACCTGGCTAAAGTCATGTTACTTTTATTTTCTTTGCTTTGTGGCCTCTGTCTTCCTTGAGGCTAATCTGCCAGTCTGATAGATGCTTTAGTTTTCATTTATTATCGCCTCCCTCTGAGTACGGCCACATGTAGAAATGACATGTTAGATCTATTCTGTTACTTCACTGAAGTGGAATGATTTTTTAACAGCATGGCATGACTGTAGCTGTAGTAGCACTACTACAGATATCGCATTAGGTCTAACCTAGTCTAGCTGGTAACCTTCAGCATATTAGGTTTTTTTAAAGAGCTTCGGATCATTTAAAAGCTATGAAATATAGTCAAACTGTGAGGTGTTTGTCAGCAATGTGACAATATGATCTGTGATTTTAATATTTTTTTCTGATTGTATGGTGTTGTGTTGACAGAATTGTTGCATCAATGTGACCATATAACTTGATTTACCAGGGCATGAACTGGATAAGCAGTCAGGATGATATATTGTGCTGATTGCAGGTTTTACACAGCTGGTAATGGGCCTTTGTGAGGGAAGTAAGCGTGATCAGTCCACATCAGCACAGTAAACACAGTGTGTGTCTTATTTCTGACCTTTTGAGGAACAGGGAAGTCTAATACATCTGAGTAAATGAAACTCCAATTAACAAAAAAAAATATTACAGCTCTGGAAGGGCTGTGGATGAGAGGGGAGCTGTTTGATTTCCCTTTGGCTTTGGCTAAAAACTCACTTGGGGGCACAAAATATTTCTCTGTGCAGGAAGAGGCCTGTGATCTGCTAATGTGAAAATGACGGTCCAGTGGAGAAGTGGACCTTACAAAGACATACTGCTGGCAGTCACATCAGCAGCTAAATTAATGAAAAGCCTATTTGTAGAGACAGAATTTGTAAAGAGATCATTTCGTGACCGCTGCCTTATGTCAAAAGTGTTTGTTCCCCGACCGCTGTCATTGTCAGTTCATGGCGTGTGTCTCTGCTACATAAGCTGCCTCAGGGCAGCTCCTGTCCTCTGGCTGTGTTAAAGCCGTTAAAGGCAGGTGGGCTGACCTGAACACCAGAGGCTGTTTCCTTGCAGCACTTCCAGGTCAGAAGGATGCACGGCGTCCTGTCCACTTTTCACTAGAAAATATATACTAATGTTTTGTTGTACCTCAGTAACATATGTTTTTAAACTCTAAAATAGTGTTTTAATAGCTATGTACTTGACAGAAAGCAGGATCACAGAGCCTGTTAATGGATGCTGTGTCTTCCATTATTTGTTTGTGCGTCGGTCGCACTGCTGTTGCCGATAGTCGTCGGTGTGGCATTGTGTGTCCCTGTCACCTTTGTCTTTGTGCTCAGACCAGCTGGAGGTGACATGACTCTTCTCATCTTTGTGTTCCACTTCAAGGTGCAAAGTCCTTCTGCAATCCCTTCCAAGGACGCTGCAGCTGCATCTTAGTTATACAGTGTGTTGTGCTCTTGAAGCAGTGGTAAATCTGAGGCACTTAAAGGTCCTCATAGGACATATCTCTCAGCGCGTTGGCCCATCAGAAGCAGGGAATTATCACAGGACGGAGATGAAAGGATTGTTTGAATATTGAATGAACACTCTCCTTTGTACAGTGCTTATTGTTCACATTATAAGTAATTATTTTTGGCCAGCTGATAGGCTCTTTTTATTTGCCAATATCAATTCAATACCTCTGATAGCGGCTTGTGAGAGACATAAGGGGTTTTGCTTCACACATCCAATTATTAGAACAAAGATGGAACTCTAAGACCATAATACACTACAAGGTCCTGTGACCTAAAATCGTCTCTCTTGTTGGCTTGAGTGAGAATAACATGAGATTCCACACAAATTTCAAATGCCAGGCCAGGCTTTGCATATTTATCATTATTAAAGGCCAGCTCATTCAAAGCTCATTTACTTCTAATTTTATCTGTAACCTTGACCAGTGCTGAGACATTCCAGCGGGGAGAAATATGGATACAGTCAAATCAGGCTAATCCAAAATGGAGGTTGTCAGGATTTGTGAGATTTAAAAAAATGTATATCCATCTCAAATGTATTCAGAATATTAAAGGCTCATTTTGGATGCCAGACTTCCCAGCCTGCTCCGTCTAGTTTGTGGCTAAGATGCATTTAGTTGTGTGGCAACACACAATTCAGTAAAAAAAAGGTACATATTCATGTCTCAGTGTGTGCTTTGCTCCTCATGCCTGTTTGTTTGGCTGGTGTGTTTGGATTTTTTTGGGGGCCTGCATAAACAAGGGTCTGCTATACATATTCCTGGATTAGCATATGTTCTATTTCTGGACTTATAGCCCTTCAGATGGGTGCAGACTTACAGGCTCTGTGTTGTAACTAATTCTTGTTAGTTAACAGTGTGATAATTCATTGATGCCCAGAAGGATATTGACTTTATACAAGGACAAGATCAGCTCCTGAGCTGTGTAGGATATCTGAAGCAGGTAGCGATTCGGTGTCTTTGCTATAAGAAACATTAGCTGGGCGGATACATTTTATTGGTCTCCCTGAAGAGACATGAAAAATATTAGTTTTCTTTTTAACCTCTTCTTAAGATGCTGGAACCTTTAAACTGATGACATGCTTCAGTCTGCTGTAGTTTTATGCAGTTGTACTGCTCCCAAACTGTTTGGATTGTGTTATTAAAACTGTAACTTAGGGGGATATAGATGGCTGCAGGTTTTTGTTGATATTGAACATATATAAAGTATATAAATAATCTGTGAATGTCTGTTAGAAACAGCTGCTAACATATAAATTAGAATGCTAGAAAGCAATTCCAATATTTTGTCCCTTTTTTGACCATTTTGTCACTAGCCTTTTGAAATTTCATTTTTTTTAAAAAAACTAAATAAAAAAACTAAATAACATCTCTCCTCCACAGATCGACCCAAAGGTGGCGTTTCCCCGCCGGGCTCAGCCTAAGGTGAGTGCAATCTGAAGGGGTTAACAACATTGAGGAGTAGTGATGATGTCATGTGTCAGCCCTAATCATTCAGCTCTGGTTGGGTGGGATTAGATTCAGTCATGTGACCAATCCACTTGTCTAACCTGACACCCTGACCCTGTACCCTGACCCCGGCACTGCCCTTGTACCACACACACATACACACATACATATCCCAGCTGACACATAAATGTATACTAGCACTTATTTCACCTGTATGTGCCTGTGCTATGTGCACACAGACACACAGACACAAACAGTCACACACACCTCAAAAGCCTTTAGCTGAGTTGAATTAGCTTGAATGCTCCGAAGAGCTTTTTAGAAACCTTTTGAGATTAGATAAACACCAACCAACACAAAGTCTCTTTATCGCAGGCATCTCCCCCCCACCTAATGTTATTAGTGATAAACGATGCCTTCTCCTTCTGTGCCTCTAGCTGGTGACCAGGACAAAGAAGATCTTTGTCGGAGGACTGTCAGTCAATACCACCATTGAAGATGTGAAGCAATACTTCGACCAGTTTGGAAAGGTAAACTATAGACAAACCTGCTATCTACCTGCAGTGAAACGCTGCTGTCTTTCAGATTGTCTAATGCAGTGCTTCCCGACCTTTTGGTGTGCACTTCACAGATATCACACGTCAGCTATAAATGTCGCCATTTGGATTGATTTTTACCACGGGTATTAAAAGTGGATGCAACAGTATTTTTAATGATCTGTTCGGGGCTGCTTTGGCTCATCTGTTCCTTTTATGGAGTTACATTTTCAGCTATTTTTGTTTCATACATTTAAGTATTTCAGTTTCTTGCTTTTTAATTAAGCAGTTCAGTTAATAATTTGTCTTAAACAAACTTATAAGGCTTGTTATTCATTATTTTTCTTATTTGAATGCTCATTCTGTCATTTAGCCTTAAGCTTTCTGTAACTGTTAGCTAACAAATGAAACTCCTCTGAAGCTAGCTTTATTATTTAGCCATTAGCGATTTCAGCTGTTCTAGCTAATGTTCATTGGTTGTTTCTTTGTCTTTTTTGAGCTAAATTGTTTATGTATTAGCTGATGTGTGCAATGGTCCAGCCTAAGCTAGCTGTTGTTCTACTAACTAGCTTGCTAACTAGTTTTCACACTCTTAGTGGGAACTTGGGAACGTGGTGTTCAGGTGTTATTGCTGCCTCAATATGTGGGCTAATTACTTGAGCTAGCTTGCAATCTTTCCATGTACCTTCTGGCAACTGCAGAAGTGCACCCTAGGGTACACAAACCTCAGGTTGGGATTCACAGCTCTAATGGACTGTAGACCTTTGATAGATTATGTTGGTCTGTTGGCACTGTCCTTTCAGCTCTTTTTTTAAACATGTATATTTTTTGCCATTCATTGCACACATATATCAGTTGTAAGCTACACAGTTGGGAATGAAAAACAACACTAAGAGATGGACGTAACCAAAAGATGCTCTGTGGTCATTGGTGGTTCTGCTCTGCCAGGTTTAGTGTTGCCTTCTTTGTTTGTTTTTTCTCTTTTGTTAGCTGTTTTCTGATCACATTTTAGGCCTCAGCATTTGCCCTGCTCAGCTCCTTTGAATAAAATTTGGTGAAAGGCAAACACATGCTGTGGAGACAGATGAGTGGCCGGGGGAGAGGGGAGGAAGAAAAAAAAAGCAGGAGGGGAAGAGAGGAGGGAGATGGCAGCGGACTGAAAGGGAAGAAGGAACCCCCATAGAGAGAGAAGGAGGGGGGCTCAGAAAAGGTTGAAGGGCAGAGAAAGGGAAGAATGCTGAGATAGTGAGGAGTAAAAGTGACTATTAAAGGGGTAAAACAGCAGTCTGGGCTGTAAAGTATCCAGGATGATAATATGTTGGGTTACTTTTTAGCTAACTGCACTCTGGAGGCTTTCTGAGTGTGTTTGAGCCGAGTTCAGGCTCCTCAGTATTAACTAATCAGATGCAACAGCTGCTCCTGTAACAATACCCCCACCCACCCAAAATCAGTTCTTCAGACACCCTCCCATCCCACATACACACACCCTGCTCCAGTCCCCTCTCAGCTTGTTGCCGTGGTGACCTGCCTTCGCCCATTGTCCTGCTGTAATCCAGTGTTTTTTTTGTTTCCTTTAAAAAATGTGTGAAAAGTGTGTATTTGCATGAATGGAGAGACGGCTGTGTGACAGTGGCATCGCCGTGGCTGCACAGGGCTTGCATACATTTGTCAAGACAGCGAGGCTCACAGCCAGTCACCCAGTTGTCACCAACATTAAGTGTGTGCGGTTCTGCTGCTACTGCTGCTGGAGAGCAGGACAGTCTGAAAATGAGCTTTGCTTCAGGATGAGGGCCTAATGGGTTGGAAGAAATTAACAGCACGAAGCTCCTTCTGCCTTGTGTCTAGCTGTGTTTTCTCTCTGTTGGCCTCTGACTCATGCTCGTGGTGTTACCGTATTTCAGGTGCTGGTTCGAATTTTAATAACGTCTTTTAATTGTGGGTCACAGATCCTGTGGCAGACCTGGATTAAGGGTGTGACAGTCGCAGGTGGATGTTGTGACATGTGTCATGTTTCCTGAGTGCGTTTTCTTTAAAATGGCTGTGCCGAATCAGTTCTCCCTGGTGATTACAGACACTCATATCTAAGACAACAGCCCCTCTGCAGGATGAGGGAATATTTGGACTGTTTGGACACGTGAGACCAAAGCTGTATCATGGATAGCAGCGATCCCACAGTGCATTCCTGCTGAGCGGGAGGTATTTCTTGTTTATTATCCAAGCCTGGTTACATAGGTGCAGGTTTGGATGGAGCAGCACTCGGTGTCCTGTTTATTTTTTTACTGTGGCACCGCCTTGCAAGGAAAACAAAGAATGCACTATGCGTTTTATGCAACTCTTTGATATGTGCTGAAGTTTATTTTGTTGGAGTATACTTCTAAAAGCACACCTACGCAAACTTCATTAGGCTGGCCCCAGAATGGTTGCCCAGTTGACACATCAGGTGTTTTGGAGGGAAGGGCTAGAGGCCTGTGTTTATGTGTGGTTTCCTAACTGAACAAATCTGTGCTCCTGTTGCTAAATGTCCCCAGGCCAACACGGCTGTAGCAGCCATGTTTGTTTGAGAAATAAGTATGAATCCTGAGGTGAGGGTCCTGTAATCACCTTCAGCATGGTTTGAAGTTGGTCAAAGTCTACTTCTTTTTGACCGTGGCCGAACATAAAACCTGTCTTCATCACAGAAATGTGTTTTTTAAACTAAATATCGGGCATACAGTTAGATAATTTGATAATTAGCATTCAAGACATTTTGGCCGTGTGGCTTAAATCCCTGTTTTCATGCCTCTTTTACTCTTGTTGTGAAGAGCTGTGATTTAAATCTGTCTTTTCTTGAATAAAAAGAGAGAATATGTTGGAACAGTGAGCAACGGAAGAAGTGGATAAGATGAAAAATGCAGCATGGACAGGGCAGACGGGAAAAGTTGGGACTCCACTCACCCATGTGAGCTGGCGATTAGAAGGCTTGACTGAACACTTTGTCTGCTGGCCTGTTTAGAGAGAGATGGCCGGAGAGGGAGAGAGAGAGAGAGGGAGAATGAAAGAGGGAGATGTGAGGAGACAGCAGGGAAAAAAATGTGAATGCCACCTTTCATAATCTGGCAGAAAAGTGTAATGGACTTGTCAGCAAACACTTGTTCTTCAGACAATGGCTGTACGCTTCAGTAAAAACTGGATATTTTTAACGCTGCGCTCCGAGAGCTGCTCGGGATCTGGGTTGACCCTTGTTTTCCGAACATCTGAGAATGTCAGAACTTGAGAATATGACCTTAACTTTTCTTCACTCTCTGCATGCATGCTGAGTAGTTAGCGACTGAGCCACTGCTAAGCCAATCTCAGACCCCCACAGCTATCCAATCAGATTGTCTTACAGCACCCTGGGCAGTGGACATCGTAAGATCGCCTTCTTATTGGTTTTGGCATAGGCGGAGGGGCTGGTGTGCGACCACAGCATAAGCTCACACACGTGACAGAATTGTTTGTGAGTGCTCACAGCGTTATGTCCTCATGGAAGACAATTAGTAGGGCCGTATTAGCGCAACTGTGTGCAACATATTTGTCCCTGGCTTTCAGAACTCTATCCATCACAGCAGCACAGCTTAAAAATCTCCTCGGGCTGGCAGTGTTAACCATCGGTCATCTCTTCCAGAATAGATGTTGCTAATGCTAACAGGAGGGCTAGCTGTGTGCGTGTAACTCTACTCTTATGATAACATGTTGGCTTGCAGCTGTCTGCTTACTGTCCTGTTCCGTGAATCTCTGCTGTGTCATTGAGTTTGGACGGGCGGAAGACATGAGAGGAGAGGAGAGGGGGAGAGTAAAAACTTATTGAAGGACATAAAGAGGAGCCAGGGGGAGCACTGTGTGCGCGTTCAAGATTGTGTTGACATGGATGAGAGGGAGGAAGGTTGTAAAAGCAGCCTTGATCCCTTCTGTTGGCTTTTTTACAGATACAAACACTTTAACAGACCTAATCAGACTAGAAGGTGTGTGTTCTTCATCTGAGATAAGTGTCAGAAATCAGACAGCCATCCAGAGGCCTCTGCCGCTCATGTTACTTTGGTATGAGTTTCAAGTCCTAATGAAAATAGCCATGTAGTCATACTCCACACGTGTCTCCGTGTGATGCAGAAAGTCTGTGTTGCAGATTTTTGGGAATTACATTTCTCCTTGTAAAGGCAGAAAAGTTTTTATTTCCCAGGCCTTGGCTTCCCTGTGTGTCGTCAGAAGCTGCTAACTTTTCTGCCAGTGAAGGCAAAGTGAGGGCGGGAGCCAGGGTGAAAAGGGGGAGGAGGTGGAATATGAATAGTGCAGTGAAGTGAGTGCAAAAAGGAAAGTGAAGGGAGAAGGAGAATAAAAGAAGAGCATGTTGACAAAGACCCCAGCTCACTTTGTTCTTTACTCTATAATCCAGAATGCTCACCAAAACATTTTCATCCTTCAACATCCTTCATGTAAAAAAATAAACTTATATATTTTTTTTGGCCAACTCAGTATTTGTCACCATTTCCCCACTTTCCTCCCTTTTTTATTTATCACATGCTTTCTCTCCCTCTCTTTTCCCCTTTTCTCTCTCCATCCTATTCATTGAAATGAGTTGAAGGCTTGGGGGTGGGGGGCAAGTTCTTCTAATTGAAATTCTTTGCAGCGTCTCCATGGGAATAGTAAACTTTGCAAAGAGGGAGAGAAAGAAAGACAGTAAGGGGGAGAACAAATGAAAGGAAAAAAAGAGGGAGAGAGAGCAGGACAGGGTTTGTGAGAAACTCAGGCAAAAGGCAGACGGAGCAGAGAATGGGGAAGAATGTTCTCCAGTGCCTTGTAAACGGGGAGCGTTCACTTCTTTTTCACATTGATAGATTTCATTTTATTTTTATACAGCACCCATTCCCCTCTGCCTCCCCCCTGATTTCTCCATCGCTCTGTTTCTCTGTCATTCTCTCTTTTTCTTTTCTCCTTTGTCACCTGTCGCCCCCTCCCACCTCCACCCTCTCCATCTGTTTTCCCCTCTTACTCCTATGCTAAAAAGGGACAATGGCACCCCATGCTGTGTAATGATGCGTGTGTATATGTGTTAATATGTCGAAGCTCATCTATTCTTTGCTTTGTTCTCACAGGTTGATGATGCCATGCTTATGTTCGACAAAACAACTAACAGACACAGAGGTACGTATACACACACACACACGCACATTATGTTAATATGTGTTGACGCACCAAGTGGGACATCTACAAACGCGTCCTCAAATGAAAGGAGAACCAGCGAGAGTCATTAGGGGAACCTCCACAAACTATTTTTCCTCATATCACATTCTTTCGGCCTTTCACCTCCTCCTGCTTCATTTATATCTGTCTTCTGTCAGGAGGTTAGGAGGGCATGGCCCACTGTGATGCAGAGTCAGGATGGCTGCAGGTGAGGATGTATGTAACTCAACAAGACAAGTGAGGAAAGAGGGAGAAGGGAAGAGTAGGGTGGAAGAATGTGAACCTGATTGATGAGCAAAGACGTGGCGAGCCTCACCTCGTCTCAGTTTGTCTTATGGTGATTAAAGGCAGAGGAAGGGTTGATGCGATCACTTGTCTTCTGTTAAGTGCCATGTAATCAGGACTAACAGTCTTGTTCAGTACTTCAGGCTGAATTCCTTAGACAGTTTTTCTATATCAACCTGAAACATCTTTAATTGCTGAGATCTGTAGTTGTTGGTCTCTCCTCGACACACAGGATCAGGTGGAGCAGCCAGTGAAGTTTTTCTTTTGGTTTCTTTCAGGTTTTGGTTTTGTCACCTTTGAGAATGAAGACGTGGTGGAAAAAGTGTGTGAGATCCACTTCCATGAGATCAACAACAAAATGGTACGGATGTGTTTGGAGTATTATTTTCTCACAAACCTACAGATTTAATCGAGATATGTTTAGTTGTCACTGTGTAGTTGCATTTTATTCCAGGGTTTTTACTGGTGTCCTGTGCTTCAGGTGGAGTGTAAGAAAGCCCAGCCCAAGGAGGTGATGACACCGACGGGCTCAGCCAGAGGCCGTTCCAGAGTGATGCCTTATGGGATGGACGCCTTTATGCTTGGAATCGGCATGCTAGGTAGGAGCCTTAAATAACATGAGTACAATACATACCAAAAAAGGGTTATTAAATATACATGACATTGAAATGGCATATTATTGCTTTACTTGTCTGAAACAATACTCTTTAAACACTTGAAACCTTTTTAAAAATATATACAATTTTATTATAGACAAGCTTTGTGTTTATTTTTGCTGCAATGGCCACGACTTTGCCCCAAATGTCCCCCTGACTCGGGCTAAACTCATCTCTCTGGTGTGGATGATGTCATTCTCTGTGATGTACCGTATTTAAAATTTAGAGGTCACAGACTGAAAGGCTCCACATACTGGAGTAAAATATGGCTTGTAGATTCTCATTGAGAAAATAAACGAAGGTCCTCTGTCGTCTGTGGTTGTTTGGCTCCCTCTTCTGGCCATTGGAGACGTCAGCCATAGTCTCAGTTGGGGTAGATTGAACACTGCTTTTGTCTCATCCGGAACTTATCTTACATGACCATGAAGTTTGAAGACACATACTTGTATGTTATTTGTGCTAATCACAAACAGTATATTCTCATAAGACCAGGTCAGCCAACACTTCTCTTTAAACAAATGAGCAATTGACCAAATCTGTTTTTGACTGCTTATAATTTGCAGCATGCGTATGCATGTCTGCACAGTTAAAGTATGGCAGTTCCATAACTAAATCTGAATACCTCCATCTATTTTCTTAACAGGCTACCCAGGCTTTCAGACGACTACCTACACCAGCCGCAGTTATTCTGGAATTGCGCCTGGCTACACCTACCAGTTCCCAGGTAAGTCCACGTAAACACAGTTTACTCTATCAGTCTGCAGACAGGTGTAGAAGAAAGGCTACATGGTGCAGGTTGTGGCATGCAGTCTATTGAACTGTGGGAGATGAAACAAGTATGAACAACAACAGCCACGAGGATGGACACATACATTCACTGTTACCTTAATTCAGCATCTGCTGGTAGATTCACTTGTTCCTGTTCTAAAATGTCTCCGTCTCTCAAATATGGATTGTTAAAATTCTACCTTTGATTCATGGTGTTTGCTTGTGTTCCTCTCATATTCTTCTCTGTTTATTTGATCTACTTATGTAACTCCCTTTCATTTGGCTGTGTTGCCCCTCCCTTTCCTCTCCTCCTGCCTTCCTGCTTGTCCTTACAGTAGTTTTTTTAAATCTGCTTCATGGTGTCCATGTTATCTGTGTATATGGCCTTGTAGTGTGGCAGGTGGCTGGTGACTGTATTTACAATGCTCTCTCTCTCTCTCTCTCTCTCTCTCTCTCTCTCTCTCTCTCTCTGCCTGTTTCTAGAATTCCATTTAGAGAGGACTCCCCTCCTGACATCATCCCACCCCCCTGAGCTGGCAGGTCAGTGGCTCCTCACTCCTTCAAGGCCCCAGATAGTAGCCAAGATATTTAGCAGCAGACACTGTCTGAACTCGTTGTGACTGCTGCTAAATGCAGTAAAGCTAGAACCTTCTTAGAAAATGCTACATAGATCTGTTCGCTTTACGTGTCCAATTGTTTTACATTTAAGGTTTGGCTATGTTAGCTTAGCTTGGCATAAAACTAGAATCAGGGTGAAGCTTCTGTTTAATGACAAAATCCACCTACTAGCACCTATGATGCTTGCTCTTAAAAACACAACTGTGTGATCCTGTGACTGCAAATGATCCTTTGAACTTAAAATGCAATTTCAGTGGATCCTGGGGTCATATTGTTTTACCGTGGAACACAGAAGTAGGAAAGTATGGGTTAAATTGACCTGCTATGCTAATAATAAAGGGACTGCAAAAACACTGGTTGTAGATAGTGGAAATGTAAACCGATGACTGATCATCCATCCCTGATTGTATGCAGGCCCCCTCTGATATATTCCTGCATTAAATGCTTAGCCAGTCAGGAGTTATGTGAACATGACCTCTGATTTACATGCAGCTATGCCCTCACACTGACATCTAGTGGCCCTGAGGTGTGTTTGCAGCTTCACTGGAGAACTGCATCCTCTTGTTTTCGTTTTTCTTTTTCTTTTTTTTTATCATCAACATAATTATTTATTGAAGCAAGATTCCGTTGGATGTTATATGAATAGTGCAGTTGATGTTGTGTAGCAGTATAATTCAAATGATATGACAGATGTGTGAACAGATGTCAATTCAAACCACACTGAGCTGTAGATTACGTATGATCTGATATGGGTGACTCACAATGAGTGTGCAATAAATTGGTGTGTTGTGTAATCCTCAGCCATTCCCCTGACTGCATATGGACCAATGGCAGCCGCAGCAGCAGCCGTAGTTAGAGGTATGTGTGTGTGTGTAGTTTTACATATTTGACTGAGATAGAATAAGGCCTGCTTGGACAAATAAAAGAATATTTTTAGATGTGTGTGTGTGAAGCCCTCTGGTGTTGAAGCTTGCCTTGTGTCTCCTGCCTTTCAGGCTCCACCCCTTCACGCACAGCTGGTTTCTTGGGCACTAGCAGCCCTGGACCAATGGCTGACTTGTATGCTGCAGCCAATCAGGACTCAGGAGTCAGCAGCTACATCAGTGCCGCTAGCCCCGCCCCCAGCACAGGGTTCAGCCATGGTCTAGGGGTAGGTCAGCGCACCTTCTCACCCACCCTGGCACCCACCCACACATGGTTAAATACATGCAAGAATGTACTAATGTACTCACTAAGTCTATTCATTATTGTTTATGTGTCCTCAGGGCCCTCTGATTGCTACTGCATTCACTAATGGCTACCACTGAGAAGACTCAGGTCACTGAGGATGAGAGGTTTTCTCCTCTGCTGTTAAGCCAATCATGTTGCTGGCTGCCCAGTGATGGCACTCCCTGACTGGCTGGCCACAGGCTCTTCTGGGCTTTCCTGGCTCCATGTGGCTTCACCCACCGACTGAATATCTTTTTAAATCCAGAACTCTTGTTTTTGCTGTACTAATCTCACTTCAACATAATGTCCCGTCTCTCCTCTTTTTGTCCTCATGTAGTATTGATAATTAGACCCCCCCCATCCCACCCTCTGTTTTTTTCTCTTTTCTTTCTTTTTTTTTTGAAGCTGAGAAAAGAAAACTGCAAAAAAAATCTCTGAGGAAACGTTTGTCATATTTGACAGACACAGAGAACTTTTTTGAGTTTTTTTATTATTTTAATATTATTTCATTGTGATATTTTATCATGAAATCCTTCAAAGCTGTTACTGATGTGAACAGAAAGAAAAAAAAGCCGTGTGAGATGGGTCTGACATCCATTTTTAACAAAGGAAGAACAAATCCAACGGTCCTTTTTTTAACTCAAGCGTCATGGAAACATGGGGATAAAAAACTAAAATGTATATTTTGGTAGTCTTTAAAACAAAACCTTTGTAATATTGTTATTAATATTGACATAATAATGATAATCTGTAAGGTATTTTATTCTGTAATTGGTTTTAAAGCAATGTTTTTATGTCTTCCTGTAAGATATTGTACATAAACATGGGCTAGGGTGGGATTTGGGTGGGTGGTGGGAGTGTTACTGAACCAGCTGGCATGTCATTGGTTGGTTTTTGAAAGGGTTAACAGCTATTTGACTGGATGTCATCTACTACTATTTGCTGTCATCTCACTACTTTTATTAGTATGCATATGGTATATGTGCACACTGTGGGCCAGTCCGCTCAGTGCTATCGGCGACTGCTGTTGACGACCACACTTCCAGGAGTTCGTCTGGCACGTTGTGTTCAGTTAATCAGCATTTTCTTTCCTTTTTTTTGTTAACAAGTCGTCCCTTCTTTTGCTTGAAAAAAGCAAATCAAACTCATGCATCTTCATAAAGAAAAACAGATAAACACGATGGACTACGGATGAATAACAACCTTATAAACAGGAGAAATCAGGGGTTCATGGGAATGGGGGTTTGACTTGACCTCTTTTTGAAAATATTATATATATTTTTTGCGCAGTTCACTTCTTAATGTTCTTTTTTTTCTTTAAAAAACATTCTTTTATGCGGTGTTCTTCGCCGTGAAAACAAATGAAGGACATTCTCAGAGAAGCAGTTGTAGAAAATCACGATCATGTTCTGTCCTCTTATCACTATTGAAGGTGCATGTGATTGCGTCTGAGTGTGTGTGAGTGAGTGTTTGTGCGCATACATCATGGTGTAATATGGAACTACTTTTGGCAACGAAGGAGCATTTTGATTGCCTTTTTTTTTCTTTGGTACTGAAAAAGATCACCCTGTTCCATTTCGGTTCAGCTGCTCCTCTCCCCTGACTCTCTCCCATTTCATATTTAGTTTTAATACCTTTGTGCTCCTCTGGAACCAACATATTATTGTTAAATATATATATAGTTGCTGCTCCATGTGGTGGTGAACAGACAGGGTTTGGGCAGGGAACCAGAAATGGAACAGGGTCTTGCTCCCGGTCGGCTCAGATACAGGAGGCGACGCTGGCTGGCAGGAAAAGTCAAAACGCTGGAACAAATTCAAGATTTATACAAAACAAGTAGCCTGTTTGTTCAGCCATCTTTGCTGTAGCCTGTTTGATGTTTAGCACAGGAGAAAACTTCCTGATCCAGCCAGTGGTTCCTCTGTCAGATGGGCTGGGAAACAAATAAAAAAAAAAAACTACTGCTGGACACCAACACTGTAACTTTTTAACTTACAATAAAGCAATAAGTTATTTTTTACCTTACAAATGAAAATAGTACTATTATTGGTAATAGCAGACGACAAGTGGATAATTCTGCGGCATTATTTTCAGAAAAAAAAGAAAACTATATTTTTCTGTTTTGAAATCTTGTTCCCCTTGTGTATTGATTTTAATGATGTCTTCTGTTATGTTGATGTAAGGAGAAGGGCCAATGCTTTGAGAGGAGCTCATTGCTCAACATGAACTCAGTTAAAGATTTGGACTGTCCCCCGCCAAGCTTTACAGCAACGCTTTTCTTTTATCCTTGTTTTTTTTTCCTGACAATTTCAATTTGAAAGTCCTAATAAATTATTCTAAAGTGTTTGTGTTTTGTTTTACTCTACAGCTGGGCTCCAAATGAATGAGACAGTGAGTGAAGTGAACTGCAGTAAGAATCCAGTTACGCTCCACAGTAATAGATTCACTTAACTTTACAGTTGAGTCCTGTTGTCCTGCACTCTTGTACAGCATTTTATGTTTTTATTTTATATTTAACAAGCTCATGTGCACAGGGGGTTCATTTTAAATCACATAGAGGTTGCATGGCTCCCTAACACTGATTCTTGAGCTTTTGACAAACTGTATTTGTGATTGACAGACCCACAATTCGCAGTGATTCTTCAATAATATACACTCTGTACAGACAGGACTTCCAAACACACTGTGCGTATGTAGAGTTCCTGCCTTTGCTATGCATACCGTGCTGTGTTAACAACATTTACACACACATCACATTGCACTGACTGTTGATGGTGTTTGAACATGTCAGCGGTGGTAAACAGAGTCTGATCTCTCACACGTCAACCCGGGTCAGAGTTCTGGATGGAGGCCAGCGGGGCTACTGATCCTCTCCCACCTCTCTCCTACACCCCTGTCTCCACACAAACTTCACTTTTTCCGGCTTTGAAAGGAGCATCCAACTTTTCAAGCAGACTTTAAGTCTGGTTTCAAACATTTTTCAGCTGAAAGGTGGACTTCAAACAACACCGGTGTCATTTCTGTTTGCTTTGTTTATTGTGTGTATTTTTACTAATTTTAATTTGGGCTTTTTTTCCTCCTGTTGGCTGAGTCTCTGTTTCATGCTCAATGGCACTTGGAGTGCTGAACCCACAAGTGAAAAGCTCCCTAAGTGGGACCACATTTTTTGACCATGGTTCTATAGAAGAGCAGGAACCTCCACCTCCACTCCGTAGCTACCTTTGTTTGACTATTTTTGCCTGCTTTTGTCCGGCCTACCCCATCAACATTGTGGCCTTGGTTTTTTCTGTCATGGTAAGCATGCATCTATAACATCAATGAGGAATCATCTTCCAGTGTGCACGTACTGTTTTTTTTACCATTAAGTGATGTGTTCTCCCTGTCTGAATATTGCTGGACACTTGGATGTAACCCTGTCACACACACACCTGCTCTGCCCATCAAACATCCACTCCATGTTGCACACAGAAATAAACATTCACTAATCCAATTACAAACTGTGCACACTGTATCAGGTGACGGCTTCATCTGAACATTTATTTGTTTTACATCTTGAAAGTGAATTTTTCTTCTCCAGTCCAGAAACAGTTATTATCATGGGGACTATGATGGTTCAAGGCAACTGGGAAGGAACGCTCTCTACGTCTCTGTTGCTTGCATCATCATCGGCCTCCTCATCATCGCCATCTCCTGTATTGTTCATTTTACTACAGTAAGTCAGACTGTATGGATTGGATAGTTATTTGATTACCAATAATGACCATGTGATGATCTTCTATTTAATCGAAACAGTGTATTGAAGCCTGCTACTACATGGTGGAGATGTGTTTCTGTAGGCATCAGCCATTACATGTCACCCAAAGTCTTTCACGACATTTCTTTGTTTAATGAGCTTCTTTTCTGTGCTGCAGACAGAGTTTTAACTCAATGGAAGTGGACACAGAGGAGAGAAGGGGAAAGGAAACATCTGAATAGAAACCCCTGGATGTCTGGACTGACTCATACATTAATTGGCTCATACAACCTGCCAATGACTCAGTCAGTCTGACTCAGCTGATGTTTACTTAAATCTGTACTTCACCTTTCTCTTCACCTCTCACTTTCCACATGTTTACGGACAAACTATACAGTCTGGTGAGTGTATATATTTCATTAACTATACGTTGGTGTCGCTTTGATTCAAGAGGCAGCTTTTTACATACACTGTATGATTTGTTGACTGAGAAATGAATTTAGCATCAAAACAATGCTAGAATGTAATAAATATTTATTCATAACAAAACAATCAGGAGTGCTCAGAAAATGATATTCCATAATAAATATGAATACATATGTGTGCTTTATTTCTGTATTGCCTTCCTTTTAATAGAAATATTTAGCAAGGACTTTTCAGTGATGACAATTTTGTATTCATTATCAATAATAAAATAAGATCTAGTTTTAATGTTTTTAGACCTATAGTTCCCATAATCCTCTGCTGTACGGTTATGTTTACAAAACGTCATGACGTCACTGCATGAACAAACCTTTATTTGCTTTAATTCCTGCAATGTAGAAGTAGAACTGTGAGGTGTTATAATGTACAGCCATTTCCTCAGCTGTCTGTATTCTTTGTGTTTTCTCTGCTCCTTCACTGTGAACTCTGTGGCAACTTTTCAACCAATCAGCATTCAGCCTGTACTCATGTGCCATCAACGATGTGCTGTTGTCAATGTTCACACATGTGCGTCAATATTCTGCTTCACCTGGAAAATACAAAGAGCTAAACAAACAAATTGTAACATCGAATGGAAAATATAGCTTTTCACTTTAAGAGCATCAGCACTATGAGCAGTCGTGGCACATATATTACGAACATAGTGTTAATGACTGAGATATTTCTGTGTTTCCTGTATGGACTGACAGGCCAGAGAGACCAGAGGGCGGGGGGTCAGATTTGGCATCACAGCCATTATGTAAAAGTAAACCCAAACCAAAAAGATCACATTACATGTCACGTCTTGGAGATCTCTACACCTGTTGCCTATTAGAACACCACACCCTCTTTTCAGTCAATTTTCCCATTAAACTGTTTAAAATAAGAATTTAATGCAGCGTGTTGACTGAATTCCTACAAACAGATCTGTGCCTGTTTGAAATGTTGCTCTTTAATCTCAGAAACCTCCTTGAGCTTTAAATTACAACCTGCCTTGCTGGGACATTTTTCCTGTAGTTTGATATGTCATAGTATATCCCTGGCTAAATATAACAGATCCCCCCCCCCCTTGTTGCAGATTTCCAGATTGTCACATGTCCAAACAAAGCTAACCCTGTTGCGAGCGCACACACACACATACACACTGCATAAAAGGTAGGAGGAACTAAAGCGATGATTCAGATGGGTTCAGGCTCCTGCCCGTCCACCTCATGACTCATGTTATTGTTGCTACTGAAAAACAACACTATCAGGCTGTTTTCATGAGGTTACAATGTCCTCCAAGGACATACAAATTGCACTAGCACACACACAAAAGTGTGCACTGTTTCACATCTGATTTGTGGTATCAAACATATCTCCTGTCTGCAGGTGTAATTCAAAGCAGCCCCTCTGATGTAAAAGGCCTGCTGCTGAGTTTCAGCAGTTATTCTAATGCACTTGGACAAATCAGTTTTGGCAGTAATCTCGTACTATTATGTCCCATTACTTGAAAGAGAAACGCAGCGTGATTGTAGTGCCTCCTCTTTGATGTCACACCAAAGCAAAACTCGACAGGACGAGATGAAAAATGAAATGAGTGCAGGGCTTAGGTGACTTGAAAGCACTTAGAAAGATTATCAAGGGATCAAGGTAGACTTTGTGACAGGAAACTGATTACCGTACTGTGTAATGAAGAAAATTTCACACAACTGAAGTTAATTATTACAATTTCTTTTTTTTACATCAAAAAGAGAGATTCCCATTTTCATCTTTGTGCTGCTTTAATTCTTCTCTTCTTGAACAGTGAAGTATTTTCCTGAAGCTGTGCTCTTGTGTTATTGGCTGCACTATAGCCAATAAATTTGGAGGGCACTACATGACTCATGTGAAGTGCACATAAATAGGCCACTCCAACAAGTTGCTTCCATTAGCACAGAGCGATCCTCCGTGCATACATATCCCATGACACATGCCTCCTGTTTGAACAGCAGTTTGATCCTGTTGGAAAAAAATGAGGAAGAGGATAACTGTGGGAATGATGCAGAGAAACACAACCCTGTATTCAGATACCCGATACCTCAAAATAACCTTCAAATATACACACACACGTTTGTGTTTTGAACATTAACCTGTATTTTTAAATACATTTTAAAATAAAAGTGACTTTTTGTGTGTATATTGTTTATATCCTTTTGTTTTCCTTCTTTTACAGTTTTTTCTGATTGCTTAAACACTAACAATGATTCTTATAGCACAATTTCTAAAACTATTAATAGTTATAGCAAAATCACTCACTGAGTTTGCAAAACTAAAAGCAAAAATGCTGCTTTACACTCAATTTGCACTTTTGTAACACACAATTTGCAAATGTATAAATATAATCCACTGCACAGCACTCTTTTTGCTGAACTGTAAACACAACTCTCTGCTTCACACACAACTTCCAAATGATCAACGCACTCCTAGTAAAACTACACACATGTATGGCTGGTATTTACACTATTTTGCCAACTGTCTGGCTACACTGTCTCTTGCGAGAATTGTTTTACATCATTAGTTCACTTTGCAATCAGCATAAGCTCTGTAAATAAGCCACAGGTAAGCTTCAGTGTGGAGAACAAAGGAGGGAGAATGAGACTGAGAAGAGTGAGAATTAGAGGAGGATGAGGACATGAGGAAGCAGGAGGAAGAGGAGGAGGACGAAGACTAAGAGGTGAATTTAGAGGAAGAGGACGAGGAGGTGAAGAGGAAGGAGGAAGGGTAAGAAGAAATAGAATTACTGTCATCAGAGCTACAATAGTGGATCATGTGATCAACCATGGAATGACCCTGAGGGAAGCTGGACAACGGGTTCAGCCTGAGCCGCTACACTGTAGCAAGCATCATAAGGACATATTGATGAGAATGGGTTAGTACAGTTCCCTCACACTAAGTTTTGTAGTAGTACCATACTCTAATGAGAAAAACAACAATACTGTACATGTAAAACTGAAACTGTTACTCCACAGAATTACTAGACATCCAGCATCTGGAAGGAGGCATGCAAGGATATGGACCAGGCATCATGTCAGGCCTGGATACGGCACTCCAGGAGATATTTTCCCTGGTGCCTTGGACTAGAAGACATTGCATGCGACGTTGATGAAATTCTGTGGCCGGACCCAGAGAGACAATGAGACTGATTTTCTCTCTCTCTCTCTCTTTCAGTGAAATTGTATGTTTTCTTGTGATTGTTTTGATGTGTGTGAATAAACATTCATACTTGAAATTTGAATCCCTGTGTGTTTATAGAACTATTTATGACAAAAGTTTGACCTCAAATGGACATACCTTGTGCACAGACAAAGCAAAAGCCAGATGTGTTTTCAGTTACAGTTTTTTCTGATTGCTTAAGCACATTTCTGTAACTATTGGCTATTTGTGCAAAACTCTACACACAAATAAAAAAACCTTACACCAAATCAGCAAAACATTGTAGATCTTTTGCAAAAGCTAATACATCTTGCTTAACTCTTCAAACCTTTGTAAAAATGGTATTTTTGTACCACACAGTTAACACAAACCATCATATTACTAAGCACACAATGTGCCAACTACACACTGATGGTATTAACTGAAAACACATCTGGCTTTTGCTTTCTCTGTGCACAAGGTCTGTCCATGTGAGGTCAAACTTTTGTCATAAATAGTTCTATAAACACAGGGATTCAAATTTCAAGTATGAATGTTTATTCACACACATCAAAACACACACAAGAAAACATACAATTTCACTGAAAGAGAGAGAAAATCAGTCTCATTGTCTCTCTGGGTCCGGCCACAGAATTTCATCAACATCACATGCATGCAATGTCTTCTAGTCCAAGGCACCAGGGAAAATATCTCCTGGAGTGCCGTATCCAGGCCTGACATGATGCCTGGTCAATATCCTCGCATGCCTCCTTCCAGATGCTGGATGTCTAGCAATTCTGTGGAGTAACAGTTTCAGTTTTACATGTACAGTATTGATGTTTTTCTCATTAGAGTATGGTACACCTACAAAACTGTGAAGGAACTGTACTAACCCATTCTCATCAATATGCCTCAATAAGCCTCATGATGCTTGCTACAGTGTAGCGGCTCAGGCTGAACCCGTTCAGGGTCATTCCATAGTTGATCACATGATCCACTATTGTAGCTCCGATGACATCAGTAATTCTATTTCTTCTTACCCTTCCTCCTTCCTCACCTCCTCGTCCTCTTCCTCCTGCTTCCTCATGTCCTCATCCTCCTCTAATTCTCGTTCTTCTCAGTCTCCTTCTCCCTCCATTGTTCTCCACACTGAAGCTTACCTGTGGCTTATTTACAGAGCTCATGCTGATTGCAAAGTGAACTAATGATGTAAAACAGTTCTCGCATGTGACAGTGTAGCCAGACAGTTGGCAAAATAGTGTAAATACCAGCCATAAATGTGTGTAGTTTTACTAGGAGTGTGTTGATCATTTGGAAGTTGTGTGTAAAGCAGTGAGTTGTGTTTACAGTTCAGCAAAAAGAGTGCTGTGAAGTGGATTATATTTATACAATTGCAAATTGTGTGTTACAAAAGTGCAAATTGAGTGTAAAGCAGTTTTTTTGCTTTTAGTTTTGCAAACTCAGTGAGTGATTTTGCTATAACTATTAATAGTTTTAGAAATTGTGCTATAAGAATCATTGTTAGTGTTTAAGCAATCAGAAAAAACTGTAATACCATCAGTGTGTAGTTGGCACATTGTGTGCTTAGTAATATGATGCTTTGTGTTAACTGTTTGGTACAAAAATACCATTTTTACAAAGGTTTAAAGAGTTAAACAAGACGTATTAGCTTTTGCAAGAGGCAAGAGGTGTCATTTGGAAATTGTGTGTAAAGCAGTAAGTTGTGTTTGTTTATTATCATATTTTCTCTTCGCCTTTGTTTTTGTCATTTTTGTAATATGTGATATGATTGGAAGTTTGTAGGAAGTCCTTTTCTGACCTTTTGTATTTTGTCTTAGTGACAGGAGTGCCCTTTGAAAACACACGTAACATGAGGTCGACATTTCAGAAATGTGTGTGTTTTTCCTGCTGCACGGGGATGAGGACTGTGGAGATGATCTTCACCTAACTCCTTGCCCTGTTTTTAATGCCTAACCTTAACTGGTAGCTTTTTGTGTTTGTTTTTATGCCAAATTTAGCCATAAAAACAGAAATGTGCTTAAGCAATCAGAAAAAACTGTAACACAAACCACCATATTACTAAGCAAACAATGTGCCAACTACACACTGATGGTATTACAGTTTTTTTCTGATTGCTTAAGCACATTTCTGTAACTATTGGCTATATAAAACTCTACACACAAATAAAAAAACCTTACACCAAATCAGCAAAACATTGTAGATCTTTTGCAAAAGCCAATACATCTTGCTTAACTCTTCAAACCTTTGTAAAAATGGTATTTTTGTACCACACAGTTAACACAAACCACCATATTACTAAGCACACAATGTGCCAACTACACACTGATGGTATTAACTGAAAACACATCTGGCTTTTGCTTTCTCTGTGCACAAGGTACATTTGAGGTCAAACCTTTGTCATAAATAGTTCTATAAACACACAGGGATTCAAATTTCAAGTATGAATGTTTATTCACACACATCAAAACAATCACTAGAAAACATACAATTTCACTGAAAGAGAGAGAGAGAGAGAAAATCAGTCTCATTGTCTCTCTGGGTCCGGCCACAGAATTTCATCAACGTCGCATGCAATGTCTTCTAGTCCAAGGCACCGGGGAAAATATCTCCTGGAGTGCCGTATCCAGGCCTGACATGATGCCTGGTCCATATCCTCGCATGGCTCCTTCCAGATGCTGGATGTCTAGTAATTCTGTGGAGTAACAGTTTCAGTTTTACATGTACAGTATTGTTGTTTTTCTCATTAGAGTATGGTACAGCTACAAAACTCAGAGTGAAGGAACTGTACTAACCCATTCTCATCAATATGTCCTTATGATGCTTGCTACAGTGTAGCGGCTCAGGCTGAACCCGTCCAGCTTCCCTCAGGGTCATTCCATGGTTGATCACATGATCCACTATTGTAGCCTGATGACATCAGTAATTCTATTTCTTCTTACCCTTCCTCCTTCCTCTTCACCTCCTCGTCCTCTTCCTCCTGCTTCCTCATGTTCCTCCTCTAATTCTCACTCTTCTCAGCCTCCATTGTTCTCCACACTGAAGCTTACCTGTGGCTTATTTACAGAGCTCATGCTGATTGCAAAGTGAACTAATGATGTAAAACAGTTCTCACATGTGACAGTGTAGCCAGACAGTTGGCAAAATAGTGTAAATACCAGCCATATATGTGTGTAGTTTTACTAGGAGTGTGTTGATCATTTGGAAGTTGTGTGTAAAGCAGTGAGTTGTGTTTACAGTTCAGCAAAAAGAGTGCTGTGAAGTGGATTATATTTATATATGGTTTGTGTTAACTGTGTGGTACAAAAATACCATTTTTACAAAGGTTTGAAGAGTTAAGCAAGATGTATTGGCTTTTGCAAGAGATCTACAATGTTTTGCTGATTTGGTGTAAGGTTTTTTATTTGTGTGTAGAGTTTTGCACAAATAGCCAATAGTTACAGAAATGTGCTTAAGCAATCAGAAAAAACTGTAAATGACAGCTGCTGGAAAAAAGGAGAAGAACTGCACAGAAGAATATGATGGAGAAGCCACAGGTAAAGACAGCCTGAGACCGAGAGAGAAAACATTATGTAACCCTATCTCCCCTGAACAGTGCTGATAACACTGTGTGGCAGAACAGTGCACTTTTGTCCTGTGGAGATTAGAAACAATAGGCAACACAAACAACAGAAACTCATGTTGCCAAATTCTCATGCTCTGATCAAAGTATGTTTAATTAATGATATATTTAGAGCAATTACATGCAGCATTTTGCTGGCCAGTGGCCATGGTATTAAGGGTACAATAAAAAAAAACAGAACAACTTACTGTGTTTATGGCAACAACTCTTCAGTCTCCTGCTGCAGTGGCAGTTTTGGTGGTAAATGTTTGGGCTGTAGTTATAGTTTTGGCCTGTAGAGGGGCCTCAAGCAATATACACTACTCCTCCCAGCATCTGACAGCCAGCAATGAAAAATAATCAGGACAATAATTAATATATTAATGGCAAATGTAAAGAGTTTCAACTACCTTCAAAAACAATTTGGGGTTATGTTTGGGATTTAACTTAAATTAACTTAAATTTAACTTAAAAAAAGTCTTTTTAAGTGAATTAAATACTAACTAAATTACAACCACCTTAACTTGAAGCATTAATATTCCAATTATATTCTCAGAAAGGACTTAGATTAACTCTGACACACTGTCTCAAATAATATGCACTGACTCTGGTTCACTACATAATACAGGTCATTATGACTAACTCAACTACATTCGCCTTACTTTCTTCGCTGCAGATGCTTTTAAGCCTTGACTACATCTGTACTTAAGCTGTCCATATAATAGTGTTACACACTGGAAGCTCTGCCAAAGTGATAGCTACGCAGCACAATGTAGGTTGTACTATTGATCTCAGATGCCAAAGAGCAGACCTAATGTCCTGATTTGAAAGTACTTCTCCAATTTGTGTGCTTCAAACAATACCAATGCATCACTGCAAACCTCCTGTGACCCCTCATGGCTTTCAGGGATGATTATTCACTGAGCACTGATCACATTCATGAAAAGGGTGGGGACGAGAAGTATAGCAACAGGATGGAAAAACACAACAAAGCCTGGATGGAGAAGGAAAAGTTCCAGTTTTGGAAACTGTATGAAGTTGCTTTGTGTTAAGTGTGCCATTAGTACCCAAAGCTGCCTCCTTTACTGAGTCTTAATTTGGGCTCTTCACATAATAGCTCAGTGTGATCGCCTCTGTTTTCAGTCCTGTGTCAAACAGCTGAAATAATTTGTTTAGCCATACACTGCAATGCAAGGCGGAAGTCATTGTTTTGTCTGACAGGCGGCTTTGCTTGTTCTCCGTAACAACCTCTGCACCCCCTCCTCCTGTCTGCAGCAGGAGCTCTGTGTAATTACATCCAAACCGTTCCCCTCTCCCCTACGCTTGATATCACTGCTGACATCCACTAGCACAACCCCTCTACCCCTCCCCTCTCTCTCTCTTCCTGCATCTCTGCTATTGAAGAGCTCTCTCTCGCTGGCAGTGTGCAGTCCTGCTTCGTCTTCCTTCATGTGTGTAGTGCAGCCGAGCAGATGGAGAGGAAGAGGGAGAGTGGGAGACAGAGATGAGAGAGGAGGAAAGAGTATGGCACACAGCTGAAGAGGGAACTGTTATCTGTGTGAAGATGACTGATTCTGACACTGGGATATGCATTCAGAGAGTAAACTGTTGCCTGAACCTGTCAGGTAAGTGTGCTACAAGTATAAATGTTAAGACTTTGGCATGTGGCAGCACAGCATGACCAAAGAAACTGGAAAGTAAACAACATCATAGCGATATAAAGCTGTTGTTTTGCACAAGCCTGGAGGTGATGTGCTTCTTAAAATGTGACATAATTAGGCAGTCTGTTAAAAGATTATGCACAGGGGAGAGTTGTAGCTGTGGGTGCTGCATCCTCATTAATCACCAAGCGGAGGCTCCTCTCCACCTGGGGGGGTTGAAAGGCTGCACCACAGCCAGTTCAGCTCCACCTGTCATACTCAGGTTACTAATAGAGGGAGTATGAAGTAAATGGAGGCAGGGGGCTGGCTGATGAGACATCACTGTGAGATGTTGAAATGTGTGTGTTTATAAGCTCACATGCAGGATTTGCCTTCAGTGAGTAACACTGTGAGATATGGAGAAAAAAAGATTTAGCGTTAACTGATGGGAAGGAAGACTGTAAGAGTGGGAAATACTGCACGTCTGTGAACCACAAGGTGTTTTCACACAGGAAACACAGTATTTAGCACTTGAAAATGTGGAGCAAAGATCTGGAGAGACGCCTGCTTTGAATAATGACACTAATTATCAAAATGCAATACATCCAGCGGCACAACACTAACACTGAAAAAGACACTTGTTAAAAGCCTTCATATATATATATATATATATATATATATATATATATATATATATATATATATATATATATATATATATATATATATATATATATATAATCTTTTTATTGTTCATAGTTTGTATAAATTCAAAGTGGTGAAAAAACAAAACTACTAATAAATAGAACATGTTTTTGGTTTTATTCACCTGCTAAGAGCTATTCTAATGTAAATTTAGTGAAATGCTAATTGACCAAAATCAGAATATAATGGAGTGAATTTTACTTCCTGGTATTGTGCTTCAACATTAGCATCTGGAGCATCTGTACTACAGATGTTAATTTGAAGGATTGTGAAGAAAGATGAGAACATGAGGTACTTAGACATGCATGTGATTTAATAGGTAACCTGTTTTGGATGAATCAAAGTGCACAGTGCAGTGCAGCGCATATTACTTTCAAAAAGAGGACTGCAGTATTTGCTGCCTTCAGATGGCTGCAGTCACTGGGAGGGAGCCCTTCTTCACATAGCTTCAAAAAGACTTTTGTAAAAGTCAGATCAAGGCCACATTAATCTCATTACTTCCACTACCTTCCAGTCCATCACTCCTGTGCTAGAATGACACTTGCCATGTTTCAAATTTCACAGGTACATTTATCATAGAAGTTTCCTTCTTCTATTGTCAAAAAAAAGATTCATGAGATATGGGAGTATAGCTGAAGTGCTCATTAATGATGCTGATAAAACGTGATAATACTTTCATAAAGTAATGCACTGTAGTCACTATACATATCTCTTTTGTTTGTTTTTGACCAAAAATAATTAGGTTAAGGATCTGACTAAGACAATGGAATGGAATGATTCATAAGTGCTAAAACAGTTCAGATACGTTCATAGTAGCATCTTTGTACATGTGCTCAGAAAAAAAAGTATTCTATGTATTTTTTCATTTTTAAAATTACCACAGGACATTTGTTTCTTTATAAGAAATAAGTCAGTATTATGCCCCCTGTTGACGTGTGTATGTACAGTTTATATGCAAGTAAAGCACTGAAAAGCAGGCGAAAGCAGACATCTTATGTCCTATTTGAAATGATTGATATGCTAACTGACTTACATACATCATGTTCTATCATCTTCAATTTTATGGATCTTGTGTTCAGTTATTCATAATCATTCCATTTGTCCCTCTCTTGTAGACGCTTGCAGACATTTACTGGACTCAGAAGCAGTGTTTTGATAGTGTGAAATAATCACTGTCAGAGAGTGCTGTGAGGCTCATCTGTATGGTGGAGTAGTGGTTTGGTGCCCTGAAGAAGCCATCAAGATCTCATTGGGGATACAATAAGTCATGTTCATCTATGGGCATAAAAATGACCTTACTGAAGCTACAACAAATAAACGGGAACTAAGGACATAATGGAAACTGCTTAACATCTAATATTGGACAATGCAGTCCTGTCATCACTATGGAATCTGAAGAAAACAACACAGGACTGTCCACGGCAGCGTTGGTGGCCATTGCCTGCAATACATTTGTCGCCATCCTCCTTCTCCTCCTCTGTCTGATCCTCTACAGAGCCTGCAGGGTCCCCTCTAGCCCAGAAAGGCTGCCAGTGCTGGCTCCGAGTGAAGCAGCAACCCAGCAGATGAACGAGCACAAGTACCTGTTGACCTCCTGACTGCAGAAGGATGAGTCAAATGTAGCAACAAGCAATGACCTCAGTGTACTCCTCCACATGAGAGGGGATTGTGGCAGGACTGGCACTGACTGCAAGCAATAATAAGACTAGTGCTCCTCGAGTTTTTGAAGTCAGCTGCCAGTCTGTGGCTCAAAAAGATAGCAGGGATGAATTGCGGTGAAGTGAAGAAACTATTTTTAAGCAGCCATCACTTGCCAAATCTGGGAATGTCGTTGTCAATGTATGTGTGTAATGCACACATAAGGACATGACCACAAGGACAGAGACTGATAAAGAGGAAGGCTCAGTACACAAAGAAAGACTGGGGTATTGATGGAGGGTTCTAACCTCTTATTTCATATTTCAAAAAAAAAGAGAAAGCACGTCTATTGCTGAAAACAGAAACTGGAGCCTATGCGGTGTGTGTGTGTGTGTGTCAATGTCACTCATGAATATCAGCGAACTGTGAGGCATAGCGCCTTGCTGAGGGTGTTACATAAGGACTAGAGAGGCTTAGATGAAATGTGTGTCCTCTTCAATACAGCCCTCACACTGACATCTGCTTGTGACTGTCTGTGATGGACCACTCACTCTGGACTGAATCACAGGATGCAGAAGAATTAACTGGAACCCTACAGACGGCAAACAGAAACGCGTTTCCCACATAAGTAGTAACATCTAAACAGCACTGCTGGTGATGCACATTCTCTGTATTGGAAGTGTCCAGTAAAGTTAAAACAAACACATTAACCCATTTGCTTAACATTGTTACAACAATGAAGTAACTGTACCTGCAGCTGTAATCTCACAATATGATCATGATCACTTGTTACACAGTAACAGGATTTATTAAGAGTTTTCTCCACATGCACCAAAAACCCCTGAAGCTGCTCTGTGAATCCAGTTTCATCATAAATAAAGGCTTGAAGTCAATTGTCCATTATTACATAATTTACTCCTCCTAAACAGAGGCTGCAGAAGAACAACAGGATCAGGAAAAGTTGTGGAGATGCAGACGTTGCTTTGTGTGTTCACAAGAAGACAAGACGGGCAGAGAAAGTGAAGCAGGAACAGGAAGACAGACAGCTTGGGACACTGTGGTCCAGCTGAGCCTTAGAGCACTGGGTGGTACTTTACTGAAGGACAAGATCATTATGACGCGGAGGAATGAAGAAAAAGGCAAAATAAAGACATACAAAGTGAAGTTCTCCCTGTAGGTGGGATATTAAAAAGGCTTGTAGTTCATCTCTGGACTGGAGCCCAGGACAGAGTGTGCCAGCCAGGAAAACTTGTCTGGATGTATTCCATAATTTATCTCCCTGTTCACGTGCAGTAAATATACCCCCCTACTTCTTATGGTTAATTATTTGTACAATACATATAGAATGAATTGAATAAATCCCTGAAAAGAAGGTTGGCCAATACAGTAGAGTCTGGTGTTGCCTGACAGACATGTACCAAGTGCTGCAGTATTAATAGGTGCATTTATTCATTCATAACGTAACTTATATCAGGAGACACATGCTACATTATAAAACGATCTAATAACTACAATACAAACAGTTTTCTCTTTATTGTATCATTTACTGCACACACTCAATAAACAAAGTGGGGCTTTGATGAATGAGAATGAAAACTTGTACCATGCTGCAGTTTGGCAGAGAAGTCATGGTGGTCCTGTTAAATGCTGCTTTGCTCTGGTTCTCTCAGCAGACTGAGGAGCTTCTCCATCTTGGCTACTTCCACTTCTGGACCCTTAGGCAGCTCCTGACCCTTCTTGAGCTACAAACACACACACACACACACACACACAGAAATCTGAATTATTTGACCCTATAGTTACACAGCAGTAAGAAAAAAAAACAGCAGGTTTTAACAGGAGGACAACCAACAACACAAGCAGACATAAACTGAAATGGACACAAGGTCAGAACTAGCAACCTGACTGTACTGTATTATATAACAATTTCTATCCACCAAATTGTGACTTGTCCTTTGAAGACAAGGGGCTGCCATCTAAATGGCACTGTTCTAACCTAACCTTTCATAGTTGTGTTGTGTGTGCATTAACTCCTCCTGCGTATGAACAAACATAACCTTCTAAGGTTCATCATTACTTCAGTGTTGGTGCAGGAGTTCATTCAACACAGAAACACAGAACACACCTGTTTGAATAAAGAAGCCAAATAAAACAAACTCACAGCCTTGCTTTAACCAGAAAATTCCATCAACTTGACAACAAGCTGCAAGTAATCTCAACACAATCAAATACAGACAAACCCCAAATACTCACACAAGAAAAATACATAAATGCGTGTAAAAACTGGCCACCATTATGTACCACTGCATTAATGTAAGTTATAATATTACAAGATGAAGCACCCAAACAACCAGGACTCCTGGAGATTGTTTATACTTTTTCTGCTAAGATATCATAGAATTATTTTATTGCATATAGTACTCATCACAAAGATGGCAGAGAGCATAGCAGTAGTATAATCACTTGTTGAATCTTCCTTTGAAATTTGGAAAGCTGTCTGTATTAATATTTTGGTGCAGCTATTTTGAAGTTTGAAATTGATAGGGACAGCTGTGTTCCCTGAAATGAATCAGCATCAAATCTCATTGCAACATAATATCACTGAAGGGAGAGAAGACAAGCACACAAACCAGCACTTATCATTGATAAAACTTTAACAAACGTATCACAATCTCAAAATCTACTGTCTCAAAAAGTGAAAAACAGCAGTAAAACCCAAGAATTGTTCTGTCGCTTTGGCACCCTGGATATATGTACACATTTCTCACCTATATTTTAGTGCTTTAGTTTCTGGCACCCTACACCTAAACAAATATAAGGCTATTATATCATTTATATTCTACCAGGAAATGGTGAGTATTTCATAATGCTGCCTTTATACTGCAATGCCACTTGTGATTTGTGGGCAACAAAGAATGATGCTGCTGAAAAGAAAAGAAAGATGAGACACATTCATAGGGAACAGAACAGTGTGCTGTGGTGAACGAAAATCAACTTTGGACACTGTCATGTGGGAGCACACATAACTCCTGAAAGTGAAGGCACACACAGTACAACAATAATTAAAATGTTAAAAGAGAAATATTTAAATTATGACAGTTCAGGAGTGTTGACAGTGCTTTTCCGTTTTCTGACCGTATTTGGCTGAGTGCATTTGGGATGAAATCTGTGGATGAAAATTTGAGGGCCAGCGGACAAAAGAGGCCAAGCTGGGCTATTTTACAGTATCCAGGCTAAGAAGATGGACTGCCTTCATTGAATGCCCTACAAACATGTGATCATAACACACTTGCATAGTCAAAGTTAGGACTGCTAGGCCACTGTGCTAGTCTTTTGCGTAAATGAATGGGCCACCGTGCTCATTGTGCCAGTTTTAGTGGGCTAATATGCCAATTTTACGACATTTTATTGAAAATATTTGCTGTGGGTGTTTGTGCCTGATGCTGCGTTTCACACTGGGTTTCAAAAATGCTCTGAGCACTGTCAGCAGTGCTGAACTGAACAATTATTTCCCAATTGTATGCTTTAGGGCTGCAGTCTGAGGTCGCTAATGAGGTAGCTGTGTATGTGTGTCTATGTGTTGTTAAGCCGTACCCATATAAACTGTGTGTGTGTGTGTGTGAAGATGTTTGTGTGTATTAGGGTTGTGCAGGGTGTTGTAAAAATAAACATAGATTTCTCTGACTGTTATAATTTCTTCTACTTTACATGCACTGATATGACCAACACAAAGGAACAGTGGAGAGGTTGCAGAGCTGACTCTAAATGGGCTCTGATTAAAGTGTTGTGACTCAGTGTGCTGTTCGGTTTCCTCCAGTGTTTAGAAGGACTGCAGTGATTACCCCACAGCTCATTAACCATTGTCATCAAAGGCAACACAGCCTTCAGGGACTCATCAATTGCAAGTGGACTAAAGAGGAAACTTCTTTTACAGCTACAACCTGCTTTAAATACAGAACCCATCTTTTTTTTTCTCTTTGTTGTCATCTATTGTCTCTAATATTTGGCAGGTTTGACAGTGTGAGTGAGAGGACATATGAAGATTCATGCCCTCACCATAGATACCTTTTAAACCCAGACAGCTTTGTAATATTCTTCAAAACAACTCTCAGAGCGAAATTGAAAAAAGGTAATAATCTTTTTTTTTGCTTTCTGTAACAAGCTTATCTAATTACAAAGAACAAACCACTCGCTGCCTAATTGTTATGTGGCATAAGTGAGCAAGAAAAAAAGAAATTCAGATGATTAGTGATGCTAATGGAGGGGTGGGGGAATGAGGGTCTTGTTATTTAGTGAAATTAGCTTGAGGTCAGAACCCTGCAATGAATGAATCATCTGATCTGCTTTCATTGAGGTGGAACAAGTGGAAGTTATGAATAATGCAAATGTGCATCCATGTGTCCACACTGTTAGGTGCTATATATGGTGCAAAGAAGGTAGAACATATACAAGTGCAATTACAACACTCGTAGAAAATCATTTTTAAAGTTCCATTTGTGTGCAAGAATTACAAAGGCAATGTAGCAACAGAGGAAGGAGAGAAAAGCAGCAGCCCTTCCTCACTGCTTATAGGCAGACAAATTACCTCAAATGGTAGTAATGTACAGTAGATAAAACCTGTTCTTACCTTGGGCTGTTTGCGGAGGTTAGGAGACAGTTTAAGGCTGGTGACGTAGCCTCGATCGTCGCCCAATATGATGATAGGATGGATGGGATTAAACCTGATGTGAGTCAGCTTGTTCTTTTTGGCCACCACTACCTGCTGGCAGACAGCCTCATATTTGTTGATGCTGAGGTCAAAAACATGAACCTGAAAAAGAGGAGTCATCATACCAGTGAATGTGTGAATGTGTCATGTTTATGTTATATTATATTTATGTTATATGTTATATATTTGAGAGCTAGAGTAAATGCTTATTTATTTTAGTAAGTGCACCAAACCAAGCTTTTAGAGACTGCCTTTTCATATCTCATGTGTCTTTCATGTATGGTAGTGCATAATTCTCTGGAGCGATGCAAGTCTGACCATCTGGTGAAAGGAAGTGTGCTCTCAGTAATTCACGGAGTGTGCACACGTGTTTGAATATGCTGGAAGGCCTATGGTACAGTCTTCTTTATCCACAAGGAACCACATCACAGATATTCTTCTTTCAGCTTGATGTGCATTTAGACTATCTGTCGACAACAAATGATCCCACTGCAAAGCACAGCCCACTCCTTTTATCAGAAGGATGACTGTGCCTGTGCTGCTAGGGTTCACACTGTTGATGCGTATCAGCGCCACACAAAGCATCACATCATACTCTACCAGGGGATGACTTTCTGTAACCTCTTTTCACTACAGCCATTAACTACAGCACTGCTTATATAGAAGCACTAATGTAATATTAGCCATGACTGATTGCAGTGCACACAATAGAGGCAGGGAAATGCTGTGGTGACTTTGAGCCTGTATATGCCAAATATATATCAGCAGGAATACAGAGACATACACAGATCTTATTTTATGATTTTTACTCTGCTAACTAATAGTTATAGTGATAACAGATGGACAAAAGGTTATGTCATAAAAATAATTAATTACAATTCTGTCCATTTTTTTCTGCGTTGGGCTGATGTTTGTCAGATGTAAAAATGATCTGATAGGTGGACTAAAATAAATACATGGCAATTCAAGTGCAAAAGGTCAAGAGGAACAGCACAAAGAGCAAATATGGATGTAAAGATAACTTGGGAATAAGCCTAGACAACTCATTATTTTATCCTGCCACTTTATTTCCTCCACAGTCAGTTCAGATGGAGAGGCAGGGACAGAGAGAACCAAGAGAAATTTGTTTGCAACACACAACTCAGTGTCACTCTTACACTTCAGTCTGTCAGGCAAGTCATTATCCTTATGAACAAATGTACACAAGCATGCACAAACACGTACACCACTGTGACATTTTGCAGCAGCAGGCCAGGTCGTCATCAACAGTGTACACACGTCAAGGAGCACCAACTCATGCTGAGTCACTTGAACTCTATCGGACACTCAGTCAGAAAATGACACACAGACTGCCAGCAGGCTGCTGTCTTGAATAAAATATTACCCTTATTATGCTGGATTAATATCCTGAGCTGGTATCTTACTTGCTTTCTATGGACATCAATTCACAAATGCAAGTATTTGATGACAATGCAATATAATACAATACAATATATAATACAATATAACTGCAATGCAACAACAAAATAAACATGGTCTATTGAGACCTTGTGAATATGTTCAAAAAACCTCAGCCATTGGAGCAGCAGTAAATGTGCTATCATGGTGACTGTGGGTTAAAAAAACACATAATAAGGTTGAGTAAATGCTAACTACATATCAAATAAATGCTAACTACTTTTTGGCATGCCACGTCCGTAAAACCACACTGAACCATTATGAGCTCCCTGGACCAGGCACACTAACCTTGATGAACTACATTTTTATAATCCTGTGCCCCCTTCTGCTTTCAAAGAGGAGGCTATTGTGCTTGATGTACAACAACTGAAGAATGTTTAATTAGCTTTTTAAATGGTTGCTGGAACCTAATTTGATCTAGTTTCAGATAATGAACAACATGAGACATTATATGCCTTCTAGAAAAGTCACATCCTTTTTTGTGCATACAGATATTTATAATGAAACCAACTTTTCATGTCATGCTTATGTGCTGTGACCTCATTTTGTGTACTATAAAAAGGTGCCTCCTTGTGCCTGTGGTGCCTAAAACCTGGCACTGGAGGTGCCAAAAGGAACACACACATACACACCATCATCATCATCATCAACATAAGGTGTCTCTCAAATTGCTCAACTCTCATTTCCTCTCTGTCACTCGCACCCGGCTTCACTTGGCACACTGGACAGGAAATGTGTCAGACACAACACAGTGGACTTTTATAGCGTGGCACAGACTGTGAAGACAAACAGATGGGGACAGCCTGCAGCCATAATAAGGAAATATGTGGAGATAAGCAACACAGCATCCACCAAAATTACTTTTGGCTGGAATCAATAACCACTGGCAACGAAAAGAAAGGCCCTTCGTAACCAGAAACATTGTTTGAACAAACGTGATTGCCTGAAGCTGTCCAGAGGCTATAGTGAAGGTTTAGCAGGCTGAGTCTAAAACTATATTAGCAGGAAAATAACAACATGGATATCAGGTGGTGGTCAGACAAGCTGAAGACAAGAACAGTATGAAGTCATGACCTTAAAGAATAGCCTGTGAATATACCACATGAAAGGTCTGAGGCTGGAATAATACTATAAGACTATAAGAAGCTCAGGCTGTGTGATTTGAATGTTGAAAAGTAGTATACAACTGAAGGATGATCAATATGACAGATATAATGCTTAAAGTCTGATAAAGACTACAAATATGGCTGCTTTGTATGCTTCTATTGATTGTTGATTGAATTATATTGAAGATGCGGTTTTTGCATGCACAAAACACTAGATAAATCCAACACTGTAGCTTGAGTTCCTGGACTGGCATAATGAATCAGAACAACCTACTAAGGAGGAAATGGTGAACTATTACTGGAAGGCTAGCTGTGGTCTGGTTGTAAACGTAAAGAAAGAATTTGAAAATCTCTTACTCTCCCATTTGTTGTCACAGCAGCAAATACAGTGGAGGAGTAAGGCGACCAGGCAACATCTCCAACAGCGGCATTCAGATCAAAGGTGAACAATGGAGTGCTGGAAAACACAGACACACAAACAGAAAAATGTAACTAGTCATCATACAGCATGAATATTAATGTGTCTGTGATATTCAGTGTCATTTACAAACAATGTCTACAGATAAAAGAATCTCAGCAACCATAACACACTTCAAACTTTTGTGCATTTTTACATTTAAAATGATACTTCATTTATATAATATCCAAACTTTTCTTCCTACAAGTATCCAGTGATGGAAAACAGTTTATCCATAGTAATCAGTCACAAAATGTCCTCATCAGACTTTGGCACAGGAAAGTTACACGGATCAAACAAATTGTTCTGTTTTTCCACATTATTAACTTGTGGAACACCACTGGAAGCAAGATGAAGAAATGAAACATAACAGCCGAGACAAAGTACCTACTCTTCAAATAAGAAGGAGGCAAGAAAGGGTTTGAGGTGTACAGTACAACATTAAATAAACTTATATATGCATTTTATTTTCAGACTGCAGGTAACTGCTGTTTCATTTAATAAGGCAGGACCTGATTACATTACCCGTGCCTGAGATGGGTTTTTGCAGGCACGCAATACAAAAACATGCAGATATTTAGAATATTTTAACAATACAAAGTTTTTTTTATGAATAAATCTCTGTTCTTGGGGAATATTTTATCATAACTACACTATTTTGATGTGCTTTCACAGTCAGATAGCTGTCATCAAGATTTGTACAGAATGCTGGCTGCCAGCCACAATGACAACCTTCTTAAACTACAGTGCACTTATAAATATGAATACATTTAGACAAGTTTTAGTGTAGATTCTTCACAAACTGCATGAGCACACACCAGAATGTGCAATGAACCACACTTTCCATTCTTGCCATTCTTTGCAGCAGCCTCTGATATGACAAACTGTGTTATTGCTGCTTTGCCTGTTTTATAATTAACATGTATAGGAATAGATAATGTCTAAAAAGTAGTTTAAGTGGTGTTTTACCTAATGACACTGCACATACCTTAAATTCAGTGTCAGAGCAATTAGCATTACTCAATTATTTGAGTTGACAACACTTCACTTCATCTTCTCTTACTAGAAACCACTCAGTTCATTCAGGTCTGCCTACCATCATCTTAGTTTTACAGGATATAATTAGTGCCAGCAAAATAGCAAAAAGTAAAGCTTTCCCATGTCTGAACAGGGTAGTAAATGGTTTATGAAAACTTGCTGATCTGTGTTGTTTCCTCCTGGACACAATGTCTTGTATCTTTAGCATGTTATAGATCATACTTGAAAAGCTGTCTCTCATAAAGGAAAGATGATTACTATCATTATTCAGTCAAGCTGCCTGTGCTGACAAGAAGTGGGAGGCACTGTGTGTTAGTCAAATAAGGTAGGGAAATTATGCTGGGCCCATGGCACGTATAAGAAGAATATGAAGATTCATTTGCAGGATTATTATAGAAAGATTACAGAAATGATGATTGTTTCTACTCGAGTGTGAAATGTACAAAAATGTACAAAAATGTCAGCAGTGTTTCAGCAGTGATGAGCATATAAACCAACACTAAATTGTAGTTGTTGTTCTGTAACCTTTTTTTCCAGCATAAAATATAAGACTGACTTCTTTTCTGTCTTTACATGACTTAATTTTTGACATCAGCTGTAGTCAGTCACAGAACAAGTGTATAATCGCTCTGCAGTTTACCACTGGCCAACACTGACAAGTATGTTTAATGAGACACCCAGTTTAGCCAGCTGTGACAGAGATAGAATCCTATTCACTGTGATGGTTTGTACAACATTGTAGTTTGTGATAAGTGGAACAACAGAGGGAAATTTACCTGGATTCTGATAGAGGATGACAAATTGTAATACGTCAACTAAAAACTAGATAAAAAAATGTAATCAAAATAGCCATTACAGTGTCAGTTTAGCTGACTCTTACTTGATGGTATGGTCCCAGAGTCTGACTGTCATGTCTGAGCTGCAAGAGATGAAAACATTTGGATGGTAGTGGTTCCACTTTACAGCATCCACTGCCATGCTGTGGGCATCATATGTCTCCAGGAACTGGCTTGAGTACGTCTTGGAGCACTAGGGAATGAAGACAGTCTTGATTTTGACAAGAAGGTGAAAAAAAACAAAAGCTCATATTTTTCAAGTTTTGTACCTCAGCTTATCGAGTGTTTGTTGCTGGGGGCTTGTTAAAAACGTATTGTCAACATTTACTGTTAAGAATGTAATAATGTCACAACATCAAAGACTTACTGAAGAGACAGTTCCATCTAATCATCTAAAATCTTCTCTTAAAATCTAAACATATATTTACCTAAAAACCTCACCGAAGCAACAGACCTAAGGTGTTTTAAAACACGCCAAGTGTTCCACTGCAGGGATAAATGAACTTGACAATTGGGGATAAAAACAGATTTATGGATTGCGGGGACAGCTGTTGGAGTTCTGTTCACTGACAGCTTGATTGTTGACCCGCAGCTAGGTGAAAGATTCTTAATCAGTTCTGTCCTGAGGTTTCTGTGCCACTAAACCTTGAAGTTGACAGATGGAACATATTTTATCACACACCGGGCGTGTGTCTGTCAGCAAGTCTGCAAGGAGAGATGGCAAGTAAGGGGGCTTAACAGGATGGCACCAAAGGTGTGAATGTGCACTTTCTACTAGCACAACAAGAATACTTAGATATTGTATATTCAAAGATATGTTAGATTTATATCACGCAGGAATTAATCTTAACCTCCTTTATCTCACTGACAGTGTATTCTCTTTATGGCCACATAAGGTCCTCTTCGCTCAAACGCTACATTTCATTTTTAAAGCTTAATTTAAATGTGGATTAGCATTAGCATTCGGTGAGTGGTTTAAACAATTTTATCTAATAGAGTGAGGGTACAGGAACTTGGGCTTTCATGATTATTTTAAAGTAAGAAGAACACGAGGGAGAAAAGCATGAAGAAGGAAGGAAGCCAGCTGAAATCCCCCAGCTGTCTGTGGTGGACAGAGAATGTGTCAGCTTAGAGAGACATTAAATGCTAAATGTCAAGCCTGAGGAGCTCCGAACAGGCCACACAGACACAAACAAGTGCACAAATGGATCACCACACAGATACACACCAACGCACATACATAAGCATTATTAATAGAAAATGTGCAGCTTGTCGACCCTGTGTGGTGCAATCCCAGCAGGATATCTGCAACTGCACCACAAACAAATGAGTTTCCATTTTTCAGAGCAGCTTCTAGGAGGCAGTGTAAAGTCTAAAGACTTTATGGTTGCTGGTACAGAAAAACATTCCAATTTTTAGTCTATGGCTTTGCTGAAAAAGCAAAACAATTTTTGAATAATTTCAAGGTCACCCTAATAATCTAAGCTAGCACAAGAGCAGTTTGGGTTTCATGGTTGATCATGACAAAAGGGTCAGACGTTATGATATTTACTTACTTTACTTACAGATAACATGACAGAATTTGGTCTGCCTTCCCTTCCTGAAATAACTACATTGTTTGTAGCCATTTACTCATTTCTAACCGGATACTGTACACTGAGTGCTTATGCCTTGATCAACCCCAGCTTGTTTCAGTGCCTTCACTTGTGAAATAATTATCTATAGTGACACAGTTGTTTTTGTCTTGGCTCATGTAAAGGCGAACTCTTTTGCAAGTATAATTGTGACAGTGAGGGGAAAGGAACAAGGAGGGAAGATTTTCCAGACTCAATTTACGATCAGTGCACTGTACAATGGAACCAAATGCAGGCGATAAATCATCTTATCATCTCTCTTCAGCTCTTCAAGTTCTTAAATGAGGTGAAAAATACATAGTTCCCTATTAATTAATGCTTTTTAAAAGCACTGTCATTTTATAGGTACAAGATTAAATTATATGCATACTGTAAAATGCTAATGTTGTTACAGTATACATATCATGCAATGTAATCAAAGTGTATTGTCTGCACGCTATTGTATCACAGGGTTTACTGCAACTTCCTTCCTCCCAGTATATTCAACTGCCTAAATGAATAACATGCCTAAAGTGATTTTATCAGTGATGTACAGCCAAAGATTGGACAGTGAAATTCCTTAAACATACCTTGTGTATTTTTCCCTCCTCAGTGCCAACAAGGAACAGATAGTCGATCTGTTTATGGAAGTCAAATGAAGTACCACACGCTGTGTACAAGAGGCAGAGAACACTTCAATTAGACTTACACTGTGAGACACCAGTCTAATATACTGGATTGAGGCAAATCTGAAATCAGTTCATCCTCGAAGGCCAGCATTTTGTACTATTGTCAGTTGTTATCAGTACATTCATGAGATAACAGTGAATCCTTACTGAAGCTGTGTGGCTGTGCACCTTCTGGTCCATCAGAGACAACTGACAGCCTGATGATGTCTGTATAAACAAGCTCATTCTGCAATGATGCAAACACACAGTGATGCAGTTGTGGATGTATACAGTAAACACACAGAAAAACTGCAAATGTGAGTTAACAGGTAACACAAAAAGAGAAACTTATGAGCCTTATACAACAGTCCAATAAAATAGATATCTCTTGGTTAACCTTGACTAGTGTCCAGGATACAACTCGGCCATCAGATGACACAGAATAAAAGTTGTGGTTGTTGTCCATGTCATCATTCTGCCAGCACACCTGAATAAAAGATATTAGAAAATTGTTCAATGGAAAAATATATTTGTCATTAATGTAATGTTATTATTCCACATGTGGAATTCCAGTTTAGGGTAGCATTATAACTCAGCCATCACTGAAGCAGCTGAAATTAGAACAACACACACACACACACACTCCAGTCACCTTCTCCACCTCTGCCCCTTCTCTCACCTGCCAAACAGGGTCTGTGTGCTTGCCAGTCTTAGCTGTACTTTTGTAAACAGGCTCTGCTCCTGTCTCCTTTAAGTTGTAGACAGCCACACAGCCATCATAGAAACCTACTGCCACCAGGAAGGAATGTTGCTCATGGATGTCAAGGCACAGGACGCTGGAATTTGTGGCATAGATGTACTCTGGGTAGGAAGGGTTCTTTAGTGTGTAGAAGGCAACCATGCCATGTCCCTGATTACTGAAGTCATCTAGTTAGGAGAAGCAACAAACAAAGACAAGAAGAATGAAGCAGGCAAAGAGTACATTTGTTATATCATTTATAGTTTTACTATCATGTTACTTACATGATCCCATTCCAACAGCAAACATGTCCTGGTATTTGCTATTCCTAATAGGAGCAAGTGACTCAATTAGTAATTCACTGATTCTTGTGACTGCAAAAAGGATGATATTCACAGAAATTCCATCATTATTCAGAAGAAATATTAGCAGATGTGATGAGCAGCCTACCAGCAGAGGGCAGTAACAGACAGTTTTTTGGCTTTGTCATGCTGAAACTTCCACAAGGGGAGAAGGGTGCCTTCCTCGTCCCTGAACTTATCAGATTCATCCTCAAAGTATTTAAAATCTGTAAAAAAAATTAGGGATTAGAAGAGAAGGAGAAGAAGAAGAGACATGTGGAGAAGAGGAGGCAGGGCAGGAGAAGGGATGGGAGGAAAGGAGGAGAAAACAATTGAGTAACATACCTTGTGCTATATCATCAAATGTATTCTGATTAACCATTCGTTCAATGATCTTAGTTGCCTTGCTCAGGTTGGTGATCACGTCATCACTCTTTAACAAACAAAATGACAAATGAATTGATGCAACTGTTGCCTATCAACATATATTCATAATAAAAGTGATTATAGACTGACATAAGAAGTTAAGAATTACAGTACCAGAGTCTCCAGCCACATGTCCTTCTTCTTGCTTTTGTCATCATCTTTCTTGGAGCACGGTGCTTTCTGCTTCTCTTTATTTTTTTCCTGTTTCTGCAGCTCTTTGTGGTACGCATCATAGATCTCCCACTACCGAGAGAGCAGAGTTATTACAGTTACCCCACATGAGCACAAACATTCACTGATGCACAACAGAGAAAAAACAAGCCTGGTCTAAATGTATTTTTCAGCATGTCTGAGACTCTAGTACCTGATTAGCCATGGCAGAGAAGATGCTACGTGGAGGAGGTTCAGTCTGACAGCTTTTTTCCTGTAGGGAAATAAAAACAACTTCACTGACATATTAGTTGCTACAAATATTTTAATACACCCCATCAATATTGTGCTTTTTGTGCACTGCAATGTTAAAACCTATCATTTTCAAGTATGAGATATCTCATCCATTAAGCAGAACATTGGCAATACAGCTCCATCTTACCCTCAGTGGATTATTGAGTGTCTGGGAGGCCCTCTCACTGAAGTTGAACTTATTAGTAAGTTTTGGCCCTTTCTCGTCAGCCTTGGAGGCAGCACTGTCTGGTCTGTCCTCCTTACAGGCATCTTCCACATCCCCTCCGTCCTCTGCAGGTGAAGCCTATAGAAAACCAGCAAAGATAGAATTGTAGCATAAATTACAAATTTGACTGATTTACAAGGAATGTTGGTCAGGCCTTTGGCATATATTGTTTATGATGTAATACATACTTGTGGTTTTGTTTCCTCATCAGATTCTGCCTTGGTGTCATCTGCTGTATTCTCTGAACACAAATATGAGAACAATAATATTGAGTTTAGATATTAGTTTCTGCTTGACTTTTCTGCCACAAGTCAAAAGTGACATCTTGTGGCAGCAAACATCCACTACACTTCAGAAGACAATGTTATAAAACACATCCTGAACTACAGTATGGATAATATGAATATCCTTGTATACAAGAAGGTGTAACACAACATAGAACAAGGGTGTGGCATGTTTTAGTAACTACCTTCCGGAGGCCCCTTTTTGTCCTTCAGGCTGCGAGAATCATCAGAGTCTTGATACACGAGGCTGCCCTCTAATACAAAGTGAACTGCCATCTGATCCACGGCACTGATAGGCTTGAAGGAACGCTCCTGAGAAAAGTTGAGCTGGTTAAGTTTTGATAACTATTAATTGTAAATATTACAAGTGTTGTTTTCCTGCTTAGATGGCATCAAACACAGGTTGGGAACTCCTGGGTCTACTCACATCTGCAGTAACACAGTTTGAAGTAGATCTACCATAATCCCTGGTTATGTTTGCAATTAGTGATATGAGTAAAAACTAAATCTTACCTTGAAGCTGTATCGGACAATATTTTCAGGGGCATGTGGGTTGTTTGCAGTCAGGATCCTCGTGACTTCCTCTTTTAGCTCCTATACATATTAATATAAATAAGACAGGCAGCTTAGCATAATGTATGTCTGACTAACATTGGAAATGACGTACAAATGAAAAGTCCTTTTCTTACAGCCTCGGTGAGCACCACTTGATCTGGAGGCTTAATGAGGGCTTTCCCATTAGTCCACTCATCCCATCCATCAGCGATCTCCACGGCCTCTTCGTCATCCTGTCACGCCATATGCGAAAAACAATGTTGTTACTGCTCAACGACAATTTCCTCCAATCCTGAAACCAAAATTCAAACTTTAAACTCACCTTTTTCTTACTTGGAGCTTTGGTTGACTTTGTTCCAGGTGCCTTCTGAACATTTGAAACATGTTTGAAAACGGATCGCTATTAATGTAACATTAACATGCTAGATGCGTCACGTGCGTAAACTGTGCAGATGGTTAGCTTACCTTTTTTGCATAGGCTGCAGCATTGTTGTTAGGCACTGACATGACGGTAACAAGTCAGATAATAAATCGATAAAAAAGAAAAGTTTAACTCTTTAAACTCCGAAAAGGAATTCACACTCCAACTGCTGCCTGCTGCTGTATATTGGTTGCCAGGACAACCAGACGTTTCAACCAGGAAACAGGAAACAGGATATGGTTATAGGTAAATCCTATTATTAGTTTGATTGCCGCGTAGAGGACATTCCGGGTCAACTTCAAGTTTTTTTTAAAAAAAATATAGTTTTTCAAATATTAAGCAATTTCGGCGTCATCTGCCAAATGTATATCCTCCTACAAGTTTCAAGCTCTATTTAGCCTTAAAAACGCTCATGCTGCTCTATCAAACTTGTATTCAGAATTTTCTAATTCCGAATCGTTTCCACGCACCAGGCTCTCAAAGTTGGAGTGGTTTGTGACGTCTCCCCTGCTGTTACAGAGGCATACAAAGCAGCCATATTTGTAGTCTTTATCAGACTTTAAGCATTATATCTGTCATATTGATCATCCTTCAGCTGTATACTACTTTTCCACATTCAAATCACACAGCCTGTGCTTCTTATAGTCTTATGGTATTATCCAGCCTCAGACCTTTCATATGGTATATTCACAGGCTATTCTTTAAGGTCATGACTTCATACTGTTCTTGTCTTCAGCTGTTTCTGTTTCATATCTTCCTAATATTCAAAGATTTTCTACTTTTCAAAATAGGAGTTTCATCTTTTTAAATTCTAAACCGTGTTTCAGCAAATTAAATTCAGATTGCATCCAGCAATCCAGCAATTCAGAGCAATCCTTCACATCAGCATTTAAAGCAATGCTTCAGCTGCAGCAATCAAACTTGCATTTTCTTCAGGAAATGTTTTTTTCTAGTTTATTTTTTATTATTCAGATGTATAAATAGTATCACTTTAACACTATTTTTGTGCTACTTCATGAATACTTGTATTTATTATATATTTACTTAAAAAAAAGCTTTAAAAACATGTTATTTGAAATACTACTGGTCATTGTTCGTGTGTTTTAGCAAGAACAGCATTATAAAAAATATCACGTACGTATCAAAAATTGAGAAGAAATTATTTGTTTCAACCGAAACAAAACATTAAATATCATTTCTGGCAATCGTTGTGAGTTTGGTTCACAACGCAGTTACATCCGACCTGCTCTGTGATTGGACAGACTTGTCCTGAATATTATATGGACCCGGAAGTGGGGCGGTACTGCTGTTTTGCTGTCGAGTCACCTCTGTCAGGATGGAGGAAAACGAATTGCTATCATGCTGAATAACTAGGGATTCCGATGACCGAGCATCACAATCCGGCATAGTTAAATTACACTCAACTCAATATCTTTAATCGCCGTCGTTTCTGGGAATCTTTGCCAAAATGATGGAAGAAATCGACAGGTTCCAAGTGCCTCCAGTCAACGGAGAGACACAGCCTTTGGTAAGAGACGAAAGACAAAAAACACATCTTATGCAAATCGCTTTCTGTTGCATGGAAATGGAGAACATTATTGTTACGCTTGTGTGGGTTATCGTGACAGCTGTGTCACATAATCTGCGTGTGAGCTAACGGACAGCACTTTGCAGCTTTGGGACGAATTCAATCACTGGGATGGGTGTAAATCGACTATGTATAGTGGAAATGATAGTTAACATTGCTCTCTCTGATAAATAACTGTAGAGAGAATACGTGTAATAATAGATAAATAAATAAGGCGTCAATGTATTGTATAATAGCAATTCAGCTACGCACAATGCTAAAATTATAATTCCGGATAATACACGTCTGTGTGCGCTTGTTTACATCAATAGCTGACATAGTTCGTTGTTTTTACCTTTCGTCATTTGGTGACGTGTTACTTGGATCCGGATGGGTGTATTTGCTCTGAGTCCAGATGATAGCGTTGATTGGTGCTCTGTGTCCAAACAGATGTGAACAGAGATGATACTGCAGGCTGAGGCGTGACAGTTAACCTGAGCAGGCCCGTAGTAGAGTGGTGATTCCTCCTATGATCATATGACCAAAGTCAGACCTGCCTGTAACATTTGAATAGACATCAGTGTGACACAGAATATCTTACTTTCTGATGCAAAGTCGCAGCCATTGGCTGAATCACTTACTCCCTACACTACATGGTCACATGTTGAGCGGAGCTTTTATTTCAGAAATACATTATTACTGCCATATATAATTCTGATATGCCAACCCTTATTCTCCACACTTCAAACAAAGCAGACTCAAACAGCATTTGCCTTGGGGATTTAGGCGAAAGCAGACTTCCAAATTCTACTGTTCATAGTATATCCATGCTCCCAGTGTGGCAGAAATCACAGAATAACACACTTTCCCTGGTACAGAAAGTTTCTTTTATGCAGCAGTGATTGCTTTGATCAGTCTGCTCTCATGTTTCATCCAGTGAAATTTCTGTGGAACCGAATCCAAATTAAGATACTTAATGAGGATTGTGTCAGCGGTCAAAAACTCATTAAACTAAACATCTTTTTTTTTCCTTATAACTGAAATATACAGTGTCAGCACCACAAATACAATACAATGTTTGCCATTCAAACCCAAAACAGCTGTTTACCTGAACAATATCTGACTTTGTTGCTGTGGCACACATGGCTGCATTTTAATGCTAATATCTTCATTGTGGTTCCTAAACAACATAATTGTACGTGGCACCTGCCTCTTTGTTGGGAATCAGTTTCACACTAATAAAGCGGCTTTACATAGAATTTTGTGCTGAATGAATCCTTGTCTGTGGTACTTTGTGTTTTATTGAAATACGAATAATAATTTTTCCCCCTTTTTTGAATGATCACATTAAGTGTTCAATATCAGGCCGTTGTGAGGCTGTAGGCTGAATCTATTTATGGCCGATTCCCCCGCATCACACAACTCACACATAAGGATGGCATTTAGCTGTTTTAACGGTCACCTGATGTATCGGTCTTCACTGCTATTGGCCAATGGGCAGCCATGATGTATAATCCTAACAATCGCTTATGCTGTGTCAGCAACTTTGTGGCTCTTCATCATGAAAGGGAATCGGCAACAGGAGGACAGGCTGATGAAACTGATACATGGAGTTGTCATTTTTCTAATGTGTGTGAGTGAGTGAGTGAGTGTAAGACATCTTTTGTGTGCAGCTGTCGAGTGTAGGTGTACATGTGAAAGCATGTTGAAGGTCAGGGTGATGGACCATATTTTACTGTAATACAGAAAAATCAATGTATCTCTCTAAGTGTCACAGGCCAGCCCTACATCATTGTGGATGGTCAGTAAATGATGTCTCAGGACACTAAAGGCCTGTTACCTTTGTAAGAGGCCACTGCTTCCCAAAATACTTTAATTTAAAAATTTTAAAGGTTGATGAATCTTAAGCGAACATTTTTCAGCCACACTTTAAATAGTTAACTGGATTTTGTTTTTTTTTTTTTGTTTTTTTGGGGGGGGGGGGAAACCTGCTTGTTATGAGTTTGTGTTTGATTTCTTTTGTGGTTGCTTTGTGTTTCTGATTAGAAGCTTTCCAGTCTTGTTCTGGCAATAATGTTACTTAAAATGTTGCTTTTGCACTAGCCACACTGTGTGTCGCTCTGCTGCTTTGACACTTTGTTTGTTGACAGTTTGTTTTAATTGTGTTACATGAAAATCACTATGCAAAATAAGTGTTTCACTGTCCCTGCTAAGTTCTCATGAATTTTTCATCAGGCCCTGTGAGACTGGATAAGCTCTATTGGTCCTGTAGAATTGGCCTAAATTGGTGCAGTGTTTCTCAGTGATCCCATAAAAAGGTTTTGATGAAATGGATTCCAGCATCTCTGTGCCTGGGCCTATTTATGTTGTAATTCATTCATGCAGTCTTCAAAGACACTTGTGTTCCTACTAATTTTAAAAAATTTATGATGCACAAACACGCCTCACCCTGTTGTAAGTCTTTTAGGCATCTAACGTATATTTATACAATTAGCATACTTTTAACTCAGCTCTGGTCTGAGTCTACATGAATTTTCAACTTTAACTGTAAGTGTTTGAGCTCCAGTTATTTAATCACTCAGAGCATCCTTTAAATGTAGCAGCCATTTCTCTGGAGAGAATTCAGAGTTACTGAGAGCCTGGTAGCTTTCGTTCATGGGCCCTGTGGAGTCCTTCAAAGTGCAACAAGGGGAGGCCTGTAGGATCAACATAATGTGGAGCTCTGTCAGCAGAGTAGGCCAAGCGTGGCCCAGCTCCCCTCTCTCAATCAGGGGAAACTGTGGCTCCAACAGCAGCCCCCTCTGTTCTCCCACAGCCACCTCCCCATGCCATCACCACTCACTCACACATGAAAGAGACAGAGCCACCAACATAGGCTGAACACTCAAACCTATTGATGCTGCTATCCAGGCAGCTATAGTAAGCCAGAGGAATCTTGCCAGGGTTTTGGGCACAAGCAGGTTCTAACATGAGCTGATTTTTGAGGTTGTGACAAATCAGATGGTCATTTTTTGTTGTGAGTTAATTATCTCAGAACTGTTTTCACTTTCACGATGTACCCAGAAAAACTATAAGACCCTGGTTATATGTCTGAGAGGTATAGGATTATACTAAAGCAACATCACGTTAGACATTAGTTTTCATGTGTGCACTGTGTGTTTCTTTTTGTAGGACCCAGCAGCATCCTCCACCTCAGAGGTGGAACCTGACACTAAAGGAGAGAGTGTGGCCATGAACTACAAACCTTCTCCATTACAAGTCCAAATAGGTATCATCTGCATATCATATTAATCTGCTGCAGATTAATACATGACAATTATTCACGAAGCATGTTGTAGGCCATTCACATAATATTTATTTGGTCCCCATTCCCAGGCTACTAAAAACCTGATTTCACATAAAACTACCAGTTATGGTAATTGATGTATTTACTGATGACCTCATATCCTGTGGTTGCCCAGAGAAACAGAGGGATCTTGCCAGGAAGGGATCGGTGAAGAATGGCACTGTGGGAAGTCCTGTCAATCAACAGCCCAAGAAGAATGCCAGGACAAGGTAGCAGCTTTCACTGCCTGTTTGTTTCTCTGTTATTTTGACCAACTCAGCCGCACATGTTACACTTTGCATTCATTAGCATCACAAGAAGCAATATGTTTTTGCATGCTCTGTTCTCCATTCACTGCAAAACACTGCAACTAACTGAAGTGCAAAACACGAGGACAGTCTGTCCTGCCTCTGAAGGCTTTATTTGCAGCCAGCCTGCTTCAGGACTCTGTCAGACCTCCTAATGTTACTACCAAACACAAACACAGAGGCTTCTTAGTGAAAGGAAATTTAATGTGTTGTGAGTATGAATGCTGATAAGAGAGCCAAAATTACTGAGCATAAACCAAGTACAACCCACGGTATTGACAACTGGCTCATCTGTTTAATCCCACTCCCTGGTGGATTAGCGGAAATATAAGAAAGGCTACCCACTGGTGTGGACCTAGAATCTCTGGAGTGGAAAGATTATCTATCACTGCCTGCAGTCTGAAGGCTACAGATTAGCCCCAATCTGGGAGAAGAAGATATTCATATTTACAGGACTAAAACAATGTGAAGTTTTTTGGTTGTTTGAGTTTTAAATTTGATATAAAGTGTGCTGTTCCGTTTGCTCTCTTAAAGGTTGGTGGTGCCAAACAAAGGTTATTCCTCCCTAGACCAGAGCCCAGATGAAAAGCCTCTGGTAGCACTGGACACTGACAGGTAGGTCCTGCACATATCATCACGTTGACACTAAACCTTCACACAAATAGACAAACAAGCAGCAGAAATGACCTAAAAGTGGAAATTGGCTAACTTGTAGTTTTGCAGCCCCCACTCTGTCATGATTGGACATTAATCCATACAGCAACTTGAGAGAGTTCTTAACAGAAGGGATCCTAAAAAGGGGGCAAAGCCTCTCCCAGGGCTCAGGATTAGAGGATAGCAGGGTGAGGATTTGGGCAGCAAAAGCAGCTCAGGGAGAGCGCTCGCTTCCACCCTGTACCACCAGCAGGTCTGTGTTTGACATAGATGAGTCCCACCCTGTGAGCCCCTCATGTGCTGCTAGATGAGGCAAAACGCTGTCATCTGGAAAAAAAAAGCTCTCTGGGAGCCAACAAAGCTTACATCATGTATTGCATCATATGCTCCCTGTGACAAGCCATCTGACTCACAGGATACCCATTTGTTTATTGTCCACATTTTACATTCATGTGCACACCCTTTGCACAATGTCTCCCTATCGACTTGTTTACGCTACAGGAAAGGCAGATTACTTAAGGGAGAAAGCCTTTTAGCTGCATTACAATGTTGTTACTGCTGCTAGATCAACCATATAAATGAGATTAAATGTTAATTCACACTTCTATGTGCTGAAGAAAAACTATTTGTTCAAAATTATTATATAATCTAGCAAAATCTAAAAGAGTCTATGTATGTAAGAAACTATGTACTTGTATTTTCTAAGTGAAAATAATGGGCCTCATAAAAGAACACATTGTACAATGTTATTTTGCTACCATGCAGCCTACAGTCTAGAGCCTAAAGTAGGTATTTGTACTATTTCTCTTTAATACAAATGAAATTCATCTGTGTGTTTTTTAATGCAGTGCCATCACAACCTTTTCATTATCGCTTTATTTGCCTATTCAGTCTTTCCCTGATTAAATCCATCATTGCTAAAATTCTCAGACTCTTTGGGGTGGCACAGTCATGCTGCTGGGCTAATGGTCATGCAGTTATCATGCATGGCTGCAAACAGCTGATGCCTGCAGTCATGACAATGTTAAGCCCAGCATTTATAGCCATTTCAGAGACAGCAATTATTTTGTCTGATGATCAAATGTAATGGAGACCTCCTTGTGAACAGCTGATGCTTCCAAAATGGCTAAAATGAACATAAAATTGTTATAGTAGCATGATGGCCAATACATTGGAAATGTTATCATTATCATATATTTATATAACCCTGTCAACCACTTCAAAAATGTGGCCCACCTTTAAATAGTATTACGGTAGTAGTTTTTCAAAAGGGGAATTTGACTGCATTAAAAATGTATTAGGCTACATTTCTTTCTTAGCATTTCAAGTTTACAGATAACCATGATGACATCATCAGTATACTGTAAACCTGGCACAGACTTTCCATAGAAATACAGTAAAAGTCAGGACAGCTATTGACTCGTGTTGACTCATTACTTCCCCAACTTTTTACAAGTATAATGATGAAGTCTTGACTTCATCTTTTGTTTGTAACTGGTGATGTCTCCTCTCCTTCAGTGACGATGACTTCGACATGTCCAGATACTCCTCATCAGGATACTCCTCAGCCGAGGTGAGATGTCTGAGGGACCAGGTATCTATGCACATATTATATTGTTTCACAGCATCATTTGGTGAAACCACAGGCATCCTCACATGATCACTCAGGTCCTGTGTCACACTAGGTGTTTGTGCACCTTTTGGGAAAAAAAAAATGTTTACCGGCTCCTCCAAGCATCCATAGTCCATTCACCTGTATTGACTGTTCCATTATTCCCATCATAGATGTGTTCCTCTTCATCTCTTGGAGTAGAATATGGTTTGTTTGTTCTTTCCTCTTGTCTCATTATCATCAATAACACCACTATATTGCTGCTTTCTGTAGAATCATGTCACTGTGAACTACAGTGTTTTTAAAATGCCAATGAAAAATGCTTGTAGAAACAGTGTATAGCTAGTGTCACTAAATACTTCCTCCCCAGTCTTCATGGTTTGACAGATTTGTTCTGAACCTGTACTTCATTTGTTTGGCTTCTGCAGCAGATCAACCAGGATCTGAACATCCAGCTTCTGAAGGACGGGTACCGGCTGGATGAGATTCCAGATGATGAGGACCTGGATCTCATTCCTCCTAAAGCAGTCAACCCTACATGCATGTGCTGCCAGGCAGCTCCCTCCACAGCCTGTCAAATCCAGTAGCACCCCCATCCTACCACAACCCCAAAATCTCCTGCCTGCCACCTGCACTGATGCCAACTATTAACCAGAGTGGCAGCAAGGAAGATGAACTATTGGCTGGCAAAGGCACAAAGGGAAAAACAAGGGTTTATAAATGCTAAAAAAAGAAATTGAATATGTACAGTACCTGTGCATGTTCCTCCTATGGTAGGATCTGTGCATCTTACTTCTGCATTGTTGGTTCAGCAGGGAGTCAACTGATGGCAGAAACATTACCTCTAAGGAAAACGTGTTACTTTTGCTTCTCTTTTGTTTGACTTCCATTGTGGATTTTGTGTTTGAAGGATTGTGTGGAAGAAGAGAAATGATAAAATGAGACACTAAGAACTCAGCCAAATAGAGGGGGTTGACGACACTGTCGTTACCATCAGTGTAAATCGGAGGGCTTCTTCTACCGATGGTCAAATACAATAGAAGAAGAAGAGACTTGAAGTTTTGTTGTGGCCATTGTTTTTTTTCATTTGCTTTAGCAAGTCTGCTTTGTCTTCCTGTGTATATATGTGTCAAACATGAAAACAACAAGTATGTCTGATCATGCCCAGGAAAATAGTGCTAAACCAACAAGCTGCTGATAAACACTAATGCTTACACTCAAAATACTAAGGTAGTAATCCAGATTCGTTTTCTATTACACAGTGATTGTACTGCTTAGTTTTTTTTTTTATTCTGTTAAAAGAAGCTGGAAACTGCATGTTGCCTGTTAACACTGTGTCCTGATGACCAGCCTGTGCAGACAATGGTTCACTTATATTATTCAACCCAGCTGCATCCATGTGCCGAGGAAACATAATGTGCTTTGGAAAACATAAAGTTTTGTGTCGACCTACTGTAGTATCAGTAGATCTAGAGAAAGCATTCTAATAATGGCAGAGCTGAGCTCACGAGTTAGTCTGTACTTTGTGTGTGTTTGTTCATGTTAGCCCACACGAGTCGATGTTTAAGGAGGTAGTCACCACCAGTGAAGGTTACAATTTAGTTCTTACAACTAATGGTAAATGCTTAGAATTTTCTCAGATACACTGAAAGTTGTGCATATTAAGAATGTTTATGAAGTGATTCCATATTGCTTGGATAACATATTTCCTTATTTAACACTTTATAATTTCTTCTTTTTGGAACAGAAAGTTCAGATGCTTTCCATTTTTGTAGCAATTTACCCACTGCTGTCAATGCTTGATGCCATTCAGTGAGTTTGAATGAGTTGTTTCTAAGTTTGTTTTATGAAGTATGAACAGACACTGTGTTTTTTCAGTTCTATTCTAGACTTTTGCATTTGCAGTGCTCCACAGATATTATTTTATCTCATGTAGATGGTAACACTTGCATGTGAATCTGCTCTTGAAACAAGTGATGTAAGATCAGGTTAAGTTTCTCCAAAAACAATGTAATAATAATGAGTAGCCTCTTTGTGATCGAGAAGTCGTGAAAAACATTTTCTCTGCATCATAACATGGATAAGCTTCTATATCCAGCTATTGGGAACACTGGTCTGTTCTAACAACAGTTCTAAGTATGTGTGCACTTTACACCACTGTGTAAGTTTTCTCCTTTTTATTCAGTTAACTGATGTCCTGGGGAAAGACTGTGTACATCTACAACGAACAGTGTTGTTTTGCTTTCTATATAGATGTTGAGTTTTGGGCAACCTTACATAATGCTAATCTGTTATGTGTTAATCTGTTGAGTGCTACGAAAACAACAAAAATCATGTTTTGCTCCGAATAGAGATACAGTGTATAATGTTGGGCCCCAAAATCCCTTCATCCTAGGGTTTTTTGTCAGTGGTGCTGCATCAATTACTTGTTGTTTCTTGGGAGGTTAAGAGAAGAGTCTTTGGAAAAAAATGGTACAATAGTGTAAAAATAATTCAAACCATCCTGAATCTCACAAAGAGAATAGCTACATTTCTCTTTTCACTACGGAAGAGACACTCTTATCACTGATAAAGTTTACTTTTTTATTTTGCAAAAAAATGTGCCATGTGTGCAGTAAATAAAAATCATTAGGTAGAAAAATAACATGGACAGCACAGTAGGCCATTTAAAGTGTGCAGCTACTAGGTGACGAACCAGTCGCTGTGTACAGTTACAAAAGAGATACTGAGGGGCTGACTGTGTGATTGATTTCTGTGCTGCATTTTTCTAACATCATAATGGATTTGCACTCAAGTCAAATCACTTTTACTTAGTGCAATACTTGTTGTTAATGTATAAACTGGGATGTAGCTTTGCTAATGTTTTTGAGTTTCTAGTCATTTATTGTAACAGAAGCTATTTATTTGCAATTGTGTGTTTTTCATTTGTTTTCACATGCAGGATATAATTCACATACAGACAGATGCTTTTTTTTATTTGTCAGATGCTTGTTGTGATGATTGTGAACTGGTTCCATTTAGATTTTAACAGTATTAAAGTTCAATGTATAGTGCAACATATCAAAATAAATATTAGATATCCTGAGTTTGATAGTGTTATGTGCTTCTGTCATTTCTACTTGTGTCAGCTTGGCTTACGAAATAACCATGACCCTGGTTTATTCCGGCCCAATGCTTCTTCTTCAGACTCAAACAGTTTCCCTTTAGACTCAATCAAATAGCTACTGGATGAAACAGTTTGCCTGCCTCCCACACTGAGTCTCTGCTGGTGATGGGCGATTATTTACTGAAGTGAATGACATTACAGCCAAAGACAGAGAGACTGGATGGATATAAAGATAGAGTAGTAGTGAGTGTGAGGGGTGGGGGGTTGGGTGTTTGTGATTAGCCTTGAGTTGATCCTTTGGGAGCAGATGGTGAATGGTGGCTTACCTAGACACCTTGAATCCCAGGAGTTCACAGTAGTGTGTGTCCATGTTGGAAGAAGTAGACAAGACGAGAAAAGGGGCTCATTAGATATGATGACAGGAAGGCAGGTAAGGAACATTTATTTGCATGAAAAATGATATTTTAATGCTTAACTGCATTGTTATGGATTGAATACATTATTATATAACTGTGGGAGTCTTATAGAGACTAATGCCTCATGTTTGCCTGTCAATTCTTACTGAAAAGCTGAAAAAATGTATGATACAATCAGTTACCATACTGCACAGTGATTTCAGTACTTGTTGTCATCTGTCCTGCTGACTAATGCCCTCTAGCTGTTGGCTCTGCAGGCCCTTAATGAAGACACATTAGGACTTGATTTACTTATGTCTACTCCTGAAGGGAGTCCGGCCTTGTAAGTGCTAACATCAACCTTCTTTCACAGACAACCAGAGGAGACTTCACGATGCAGAGCATTGTTGCTGCTGTCGTGCTGCTGCTCTGTTTTCAGAATCTGCATGGCTCGGCGCTCCCTGCCGTGTCCTCCTATGAATTTACTGCCTATAGGATGCAACAGTACAACGTTGCACAGCAGAAGCATGGTGAGTTCAGACAATGATCGATTCTACATATGGTCAAGGTTTAGAATAAACATGGGCAAAGATTCTCTTTATAAATTAGCTTGCACTTATAAATGTGAATTTGTTTATTGTAAATTTTGAATATTGACCATTAAATGTGTAGAATGATTTATATTTAGACATTCCCAGCAGACAATCAAGCAGTAAGTGATAAATAAAAATTTAACAGTCCTTGGATACAACACCAATTTGCCATTGTTAAAATCCAAATGCCCATAATGTCCTCTCTACTTACTAGCAAACATTACAGCAGGCCCCTATGCTGCACCTTGATGGGTCCTCTATTATAACTGTCAAAAAGTCAACGTTTGTCCCTTTCCACAGTTTTGGTTTGTGTTTGCCTGTTCCACACACGATAAACTTGTTTGGATTAGAAGCATTTAGCTCTACATAACTAAGTGACGGAAGAGTTAAAGAAAATCAGGCAGTGACATTAACTGTAGTTTTCTGCAACGATGCTGCTATTGCTTCTGGACGGAGGTTCAGAGGTGAACATGGAGCTGAATCTAATGCAAAGCCACTTTACTAGTTATATTTTACATCCACATTCCTTCCTCTGGAAATGATATGGATTGATGGAAATTACATTGACATTGGCAGAATGTAATGCAGACCAGGACTGCGAATGCAAGCATCAGAAATGAGCTTTCTCTGCAGGGTTGTCAGGCTCACCCTCAGAGATTGGCTGAAAAGTTTCATGAAATCCTATGATGAATGAGTAGAGCCACTGATCGTCCATAATGTGTAGGGTCAGTTGAGGTGATTGGTTGCCCCCTGGATGCCTCCCTATCAGGCAAAACCAGCTGGGCAGAAGACCTAAGGCCAACCAAGGACTCACTGACAGGATTATGTCTCCCAGCTTGCCTGGGAGTGGCTGGGGATGCCACATGAAGAGCTGCCCAGGGTGTCTCTGCTCCACCTGTTGCTATAGTGATCCTAATAGACTAAGCTTTTTTGGAAAGATGAGAGGTTTTATTCTGTATATGACTAAACCTGTTTGACTGATGAGAGAAATAAGCTGCAGTTTGATACCCTGTTTAATTTTCCTTGCCTTTGTCTTTTTTGTGAGGTTGTCGTGGAGCCATTGTTGTGGCGGAGGCTCGCTCAGCAGAAGAGCCATCACTCACCCGCCGCTGCGTCATCATGAAGGTGCCAGACTTTACTACAGAAAAATACCTGCAGGCTCAGAAACAGAACGCTGCTGCTGTACTGATCCTGCTGCCCAAAAATATATCTGGGATCTCTCATGACACAATACAGGTAATAAGTTACCTAAACTGTAAAAAAAAAGAAAAAAAAGAAAAAAGTTTTGAATACATATCTCAGAACTCCAGGGTATTAGGTAACAGCTTGCTGAATATTGCTGTAGAACATCATACAGTTGCCATGGAAATAGTAAAAGAGGACTGAAATGAGGACTAGGCAATTCTTAATCAGTAACAATCCTGTTTCATCCTTTTGTCCACTCAGTCCTTTATGGTGACTGAGAGTGAGACCCTGCAGAAGGAGACCCTCATGCCAGTATATGTCGTGCCTGAAGATGAACAGCTGCTTTACATGTATGAGGAGGTCAAGCAGGCTGCAGCCACACGCACGTCTTCCATATTTGTCAGAGGTAAGAGATGCAGAAGTATATATATGAACAATGTGATAGAAAATATGAACATGCGAAATGCTGAAGAGACATAAACTAAAAACAAAATGATTCATTTGTTTTTACTGCCTGCAGTCCTGCGAAGTATGGTCACAGCTACAGCCTTTCAGATCTTAGTGAGCAACAACTCCCCGATTAAGGCCATCACTGACAATGCCATAATCACATTAGAAGTGAGTGTGGAACTCAACACTTTACTTTGCTACTGCACAGAGAAGGTATGAGCTTTCTGTTTCATATGGCTGGTGATGTTTATTTCAGGGAGCTCTTCCTGGAGCAGGCGAGGATGCACCTACTATCGTCATCACTGCTCACTATGACACCTATGGGCTGGCTCCGGTGAGTCAGACACCAGATCTATACAAATGCTGAAAACAGTTTTAAAGCTCTAACCTTTGAAATAGTTTGATCCATTCGCCTCTGTACAAAATGTCTGTACAATCCTGAACTCATTCATGGATATGATTCTGTGTTACACAGTGGCTGTCGTTTGGAGCGGACTCTAATGGCAGTGGAGTTACCATCCTGATGGAGCTGGCACGTCTCTTCAATAAACTTTACAGCAACCCCAGTACTAGACCACAGTGAGTTCTGTTTCCTTTTCACAAGACAAAGCAGGCATGAGCTGATCTATGTTTCAAAATGGCATTTATTATCATCAATTTCAAAATAGTCCAAAATCCTAAAGTAGCAGATCAGTGATGAAAAAAGGAAGGAGTGTATATTCTGAGATTAGTGTTTGATGTTTTAGGTACAATTTAATGTTCTCCTTGACTGGAGGGGGGAAATACAACTTCCTTGGCACAAAGAGATGGATTGAAGAGAATCTTGACCACGCTGGTGAGTTATAGCTTTATAACATGCTGCATTTATCGTGCATGATGTACATGAATTTAAACCGTTTTTCTCAAGGCAAACATTTACCCTACAGAGTCCAGCCTGCTGCATGATAATGTGGCATTTGTTCTGTGTTTGGATACACTGGGCAGCGGTGATGAACTATACATGCACGTGTCCCGTCCTCCTAAGCCTGACACTCCCATGCACTCCTTCATTCAACAGCTGGAGGAGGTAAGCAGATTGAAAGTTTTTCTTTGTGGAAATATGAACAAATCTTGCCACTCTTAAAGGACTTATTTTTTTGTTTGTCCTACAGGTGGTTTCCTCCAGATTTCCATGGGTGAAGGTGGGATTGGTTCATAAAAAGATCAATCTTGTGGAGTCTACAGTCGCCTGGGAGCATGAGCGCTACAGCCTGCGTAGGATCCTGGGCTTTACTCTGTCTCACCTAGAAGATCCCAAAGCTGAGCTCCGTGGCTCTATATTAGACACAATGTGAGCTCTAAAATCTGTTATTGAGGATGAAATATTTCAGCTACTAAAATGATGTATTTATTATTGAGATAACAAGTATGAATATCACGCCATAGGTCACAAGTGGATTTCAGGAAACTGAAGCGTAATGGCATCATCATAGCAGAGGCACTGGCTCGGTACATGTACAATCTCTCTGATAAGGTAACTGAATGCGTTCATATATATTCATATGTATTCATTGTTATGTGTCTTATTCTTACATGTTATGTGTTGTTTTTCATTAGGGTTCTCCAAAAGAAGTGCAGGTTTTCAGAGGCCAATTGGTGAGTTCATTTGGTCAATTGCTGACCTCTGGTGGTAGTTTGTGGACATGACACACTTAATGTGTCAGTGTGCAGTGCAGACCAATAAGCATCGGATGTTAATGTGCAGACTCTGCACGTTAACCTTCATATGCTTATTGAATTCTTTTAAGATATGGTTCATTTAAATATAAGTGTATTTTAGTTGACTTATATAACACAATTTGTGTGTCTGTGTTTTGCATGTTTGCATATATTAGCGTGTCATATTGCATAATAACATCACAATCCTGGAGGGGTAGGAGTCAAGGGAAATTACACTACCAGCTACTGTGGCAGGTTTGCCACTATGAAGGCTTATCAGGGAACTGTGCTGCTGTCAATACTTTATATCTGTCAACTATATGGCAACAAAACAACATCATGACTGTTCGACACACAGTCACAAACAAACAAACAGCTTGATGACAATTTTATGAAAAGATTAATCAATACTACTAATTGAAAAAGTTAAAGATAATTGAACATTTCTTTACACGCAAACAATTTGCACATCAGTTATTTGCCAGTTTCTTCTCTCTGTAAACCCACATCTTTGCCCTTAATGCAGGACTTCCAGGACAGCCGTATCTCCAGCTTGATGTCCTTCTTGACGTCAGTCCCTCGGGCCACTCAGCTCCTGGATAAGGAACCTAGTCACATCATGCTGGTTAGCTCACTGGAACAGGAATTCCGACATCACCTGCAGCAAGTCCACAGACACACCTTCAGACAAGACAAGAGGTGACTCAAGTAGAAAACATGCAATATCTTACTAATACTCTCAGCTGTAATCCAACATCTGATGCCACTTTCCACACAGGGACCCTGATATTACATTTTTTGACCAGATGAACCAACCAGTAGTAATGCACAGGTGAGTATGTGTGTTATGCCCTTCGTGCATATGGTCAAGCAAAGCATATTTGGACACTGATGCACTTTTTTTTTAGAGTGAAGCCTGCAGCGTTTGATCTTTTCCTGGGTGGCTGCATTGCTGGCTATTTGGGGATTGTTTACTATGCAATCCAGGTCTGTTAATGCACCTTACATGTTTTTAGTTTCAAAGCACTGATCAATAAGTAGAAAAAACTTATCAGGTCTGTTTTTTTTCTCTTTTACAGAATTTTGGGTTTCTCTACAGAAAACTGAAAGCAACAGTGAAGTCCAAGCACCAGTAAACACTGTATGACTGTGAATACTGAGTGTGTGATGGTGTCTTTGAAGTCTGCTCTGCACATGTTGGACATTTGCCTCAGTAGCTGTGCAGAACATGAAAGCAATGCATCTACTCAAAGTGATCATATGCATATCTATAGTGTGCAGTGGCTTTGAAATGTATACGTTTTAAAGATGTTTCTACCTTTGATTTCACATAAAGGAAAAGACTCCTGTGAGCAGACTTGGATATTTGTTGTAAACAACAGAAATAAAGACAATTTGTATCAAAGCTGGGAACCACAGCTTGGATGTGATTTGAGCACCTGTGAAAGACGCTCCTGCTACATCATTACTATGATTCTCTGTGTGTCCTCTGCTCTGCATCTGTTGACATGGATTTGAGTAGCTGTCAAATGAGGACCAACCACTGCAGCGGATGAACAGCCAGTTCCTGTCACAGATAACTCAGCGAGAATCCTGGAGACACAAAGGCACCCTACAGTGCTTGGTGAATTATTAATGCCTATGTGGCATGCTGACAGAGAATAGAGATGACAGTAGGTGGTAGGGGGAGATTCTTAGAAGTCCCCTTCCACCGCTGGTTTGTTCCAGTTCTGCAGATCTAATAAGAGTGAATCCGTTTTAACTACAAGGCAGCTAAACAGTCAGGAGCAGAGCTTCAGTGTTTGAGACTGGCTCGTTTATAAGGGCCACAGTCAGGGGAAGTAGGTCATGGATAGTGACCCCAGGTATGTGTGTCTCTGCAGGGGGCTTAGAGCTTAGACGGATTAATGGTCAAGTGCTCAGGTAGCACAGAGAGTTGTTCTGCCTCAGCAAGAATGTAGATACAGAGTAGATCCAGCCTATAGCTACTGGTTAAAGCTAAAGTTTTATCTTTTTGGTAGATGACAAAAAGTCATGAAGAATTTGTTGTAAGAGAAAAACTGATGCATTACATACAGGATAAGACATGTATACTAGTACAATAGATGGCCTGCACAAACCAGCAGCAGCAGCAGCAACAACAACAAAAAGAAAACATGTCAAAACGTGAGGCAATGTTGAGGCAATGAGTATGGGAGTTTCACCAAGATGAGGAAATGGGGTGGAGTTACTGTAACAGGTGACGGGGAGTGGAGAGGTGGAGGATTGGAGGGGATGTTGCATGACTTTCAGGTAGACCGGTGGCAAGCAGTGGAAAATAAGCAAGACATTAAATGAAGATGGCTCTGCAGCTCTACATCACAATGTACAAAGAGCAATTCAGCTCACCGGGGCGGGCAACACGAGCACAGCTTCGGCCAACTTCAGCCCACCGCAGAAACAACCCCCACCCCAGGCTGGTAAGATACACACATGCCTTCTGTGCTGATAATAAACTGCAGGACTGAAAAGTATTTACAGAATATGTGAATGTGCACAGATGTGCTGACGGTCAGTTTGTGTAACCACGAAGAGTGCGATGCTTTTAGACCAGATTAATCTGGTCACTTATTACCGGCACTCTGTATGTTGTTCATTTAGCCACACAAAAAGGAGTCTTATAGTGGTGGTTGGTTGTTTACATTTCCCTGTGCATGCTGAAAGCTGTATCCCATCTATTATTCAGTACTTCCTTCATGTCTGTTTATTTATCCAGGAGTAAACAGAGCTAAGAGAGGTGTCTAATCCCCTTACTGTAAAGGGAACAAATGCATGAGAGGTGACATTAATATATGCAGAACAGGCAAAACACTCTCACATTGTCACATTTTTCACCATATTATAATTGTTAGCAGTATTTTAAAACTGAAATCTGTACTATTTTTGGTGTAAATATAATAATGAGAAAAATAAATCATGTCAGACAAGTTTCACTCAATGGAAAAGCAAGATAATCTAAACAGGGAGTCTGTGAGAACCTTACATGTCATCTTACATGTGTGAAATTGTAAAGAGTGGACAGTATGAAATCTTTAATCTGCTTTTCTTTTATATGTTTACACTCATCTTTCTTTTCCTTGCCTCTCCAGGACTTTCTGTATCCCCGGAGTGTTCAGTCCAGCCACAGGTCAGCTAATGCGTTACCACATCCTTTGCCCCCCACGGACACTGGCCGTCCTCTCTTCCCTCCTGTCAGACATCTGTCATTTCACAGTCCTGTTACAACTTGTCCTGACAGCTCCCTAAACACAGTTAACACAGAAAAACCACAACACATCATGCCCCCTGTCAACGGTTCCACAGTGGAAGCTCTGCCCTCTGCTCACAGACTGCAGAAACTACAGCTGGTTGAGCCTCCTGCAAGCACTGAACCTCAGCTGCATGCTGCTGTGAAGAATCCCCAGAGGTAACCAGTTAACCAGTTCAATAACTGCTCCCAAGATAAAAAATACAAAAACAAACACTGATTTGGATTGATTCTCTTTGCAGGAAGATAGATTATCAGAGGAATGTGCATGTGTTCTCAGCACAGCATCCCAGGTAAGCATATGACCTTTAACCTGCAGACCCTTAAAGCAGTGGACGAGCTGGTAACAGTTATTAAAGGGTAACAGAGTGAACCTAATGCTAAAATAAAAAGAATCACATTGCTTTTTACAGGAAGCATGCAGGAGCTCAACCTCCAACAAGACCCCAGACTGGCAACCCTCATGCAACTCCTTACCACTCTCCACATAAACAATACCAGAGGTGTTGTTCAAACAGCAGTCTGGATTATAGGTGCATATTCACCTGAATACAGAGCTGGCCTCCTTTCTGTCTTTGCATGCTTCTATATTTTTTTCTTCTGCGTGTTTTTTTAACAGTGGGTGCTACAGCTGCTTCCATGTGGTGAAGCCCTACCAAGCTGGACACTACATCATCCACCCAGAGTTTGTGTCTGAGGGCCTTTATTAGGGCTATTTCCAAAGTGGGGATGTGGGACCTGCTGAGGCCCTCAACGGATCCTGGTGGAGGGGTGTCTCCGCCTGCAAAATGAAGAATTGCTAACTATTGTTTAATTCTCTACTAATTAACCCATCGGGACAAGGTGTAAAAGTGAATAATGTTGGCTGTGTGCTCACCATACCTATCTCCATGAATTCAGCATGTATGATTCAGTACTAAATCAGCACCAAAGACAGGGGCTTGTGATGATCACATCAAATGACGCACTGTGGTCCTAATGTGCTGTCTGTGAACCTAATCCACCATTAGAGCCATAATTATCTCACATGTGGAGTAGAATTTCTTGACCTTAAAACACAGCTGCATTTCACAAACTGTAGATGTTAACTACTCCACAGACATAGAAAAGGCCTTTTAATAACTTTATGTTTTCAAACAGTGTGCTATTTGATTTGTGTGATGTTCTTAAACCTCCAAAAACTACACAGAGTAAGCGAACAATAAAGAGGATCCCCTGGACTTCATCTCCCATGGTGCTCTGCGCTGAGACGCATCATAACACGCTTTGACTCCTTGCTCGTCTTTTTCTTTGAACTGCGGTAAACAAGTTTGCGCTTTGAGCTGTGGAGGGGGTCGGCTGCTGAACGGTAGGTGAAAACTGCTTCTAAATAAGAAAAGCTGAAGTATACATAGACATTAACTTTGGCCTAAATCTTGAAGTGAATCTGGTGCTATTTATTTCTTCCGTTAACTTTCTGGCACCACCGTCCAAGGCGCAAACAACAGCTACTTTCTATAAGTCAGCAGAAGTTGTCGAGACACGAGACATTAAATCACTATCTTTATCTTGTAACCTCAAAAATGCATATTTGTGATAAGTGTAGTTTGTGTTTTCATGTTACGGACCAACACTAAGATAAACGCTGAATAACAGCCTCGTGAAAAGTAAAGATGTGTTGAATTGTTTCGGTGGTGTGTAGCTAACGCTTTTGCCCTACACATACTGTAGGCTACATTGTGAACGTATGCATGCTAGATGAAAACGTAACCACAGTTCACATGCTGCAACACAAATTTATACGAGACACACACACACACACTTGTACGTATAGTGAGACTTTCTCAGCCGCTCTGACTGAATCAGCGCTTCTGTGTGGCTTTTTTTCCATGTCTCTGGACAGATAGTGAATCGGCTGAAATAGCAGATATGTATCCTCCACACCACAAACACAGAAATGTCTCAGCCACTGTGTGCACAGTACTTATGGGAAGGAACTGTGATTTTAGATGAAGTGAATGTTTTATTGTTTTATTGGCTCATTTACAAGTTTATGGATTAGGTGCATTTTGGATTTAAAAAACAAAAATAACATAATACTTTCAACACCATGTGAAGCATAACCAGTAAGACATTATTTGAAGGACTTTGTGTCTGTAAGTCGTTGTGTAATGTGCCCCTCAGGATGGGATAGTAAGTCATGTTGATGGAGGGACTCAGTGAATGAAGCAGTAAACACAACAAAGGTGAACTGTTGATGAGTGTATCTTTGTAAGTACATTAATGGGAGAGAATACCAACAGAGGTTTAGCTAAGTCTCTTGCTGCACTTCTGCTTCTTCCCTGCAGCTTACAACATCCTCAGGTCACAGGCATCAGAAACAACGGAGGTACCATTAAGAAACAAGCAGAAAGCTCTGGGAAACAGTATGGATTGAAGACATCATGCAGAATGATAATCCCTCATAGAGGGATTTCTGTGTGGGAGGCGGCATGGCCTACGTGCTGCTGGAGATAATTGACAGAAGGCACATGTCTGACTGCACAACATGGACATGCTCCTTTAAAAGCATATGCATTTATGCCAGTTGCTTTTCTGTTTTTTTTTGTAAATAAGCAAAAAGGAGCAAAAGCAGCACATTATCAACCACGGTCAGTTACAGTTAGGCTGTAGTCAGTAGACACGGTACCAGGAGAGAACTGTTTTCCCTTCACTTTACTCTGCATTCATTCAAATCTGCTCTGATTAACAGCCAGTTCATGTGAATTTCTCCCATGTTCTCACTGGAAGGTACAGTGAGGTTGTTTTTCTGTAGAAAGTGTCTTTACTTTTTTGTTTCCAGTGTTTTCACACTGAAGTAGATTGATCCAGTTTTCTTCCAGTTTCTGTTAGGATGACTTGACAGAACACAACATTTAGTATTCTTTCCTTTCCTTCCTGGCTTTGGCAGAGGTTTAAGGCCAAAATCCCCTTTTCGGCTTCTCTACGTCCTTACATACAAATGAGTCCTCTTTCAATTGAACTCATATGTTAGAATAACTGCTGGGGACATCCACTTCTTTATCTCTGAATGCGTAATTGGCAGTGGATTTGTTTTTGTTAAATCTTTTAACACACCTTTGCAGTTTACATCCTTATAACACAAAGTGATGTGAAATGAGCCATACACAGCATGTTAAGGCGGTGCCAGAGGTGTAATGGAGGCTTTGAACTGACAGGGAAACAAGACTGAGAGACATGCTCTGTTTTTCTGGATGTATTGTGATTATTTACAAATATTAGGTAAATGTATAATGTAATGTTTTGTTCTTCCTATGACAGAAAGGCAGGAAGACATAACACATCAGAAGCTTCCAGTCCCTGCAAAGCCTCTCGATGATCTGTGGAGCATCACCTCTCAAATTTGCCCACTGAGCAGCGGAAGCCATGTACCAAGTCGTACCAGGAGGAGCAGGGGGCACAATTACAGATGTTATCCCTAAGCAGAAGCACAGTAAGGACACTCGACCTCTAGTCGGAGCTGGTGTAATCGGTCTGGTGCTGGTGATTGCAGCTGTGACTGCGTGGTGTTATTACATAGCCTCTCTACGCAAAGCTGAGCTGCTTAAGACACAGCTGCTGGATCTGAATAAAGATGGCTACATTATCCGCAACCAAGGAGGATCTATTGTTTTCCGAATGGATTTCAGGTTGGTATTTGTTTGTTTGACTTACGTGTCTAGACAGTTGATTTGAAATGTAAGCATCTCAAATCTTTGTGCCATTTATTAGAAATGCAGGGTTTGTGCAAGAAGGAATGATGAAAATTTAATTATTTATAAATCTTGGCAGGTCAGGAACCCTTGATTTGGACTCCTGTTCCAAAGAAGGTGAAATCCTGAGCTGTGGACGCACCACTGATCGAAAACTAAACTTCTTCATTGAGACAGTGCGACCCAAGGACACAGTGCAGTGTTACCGTGTGAGGTGGGAGGAGCTGGTTCCTGACATTCCTGTTGAGCATGCCATGACGTACAAGTTTGCACACTGGTATGGTGGCGCTGTGTCAGCAATTCAGCACTGGCCTATCTCTATCTCTGGCCAACATTCTCCTAAACCCTTTGTTACCAGTGACATCTACTCTAACCGCAATGAGTTTGGTGGAATTTTGGAGAGTTACTGGCTTTCTTCTAATGCCACTGCCATCAAAATCAATAATTCTGTGCCTTTTCACCTGGGTTGGAATGACACGGAAAGGACCATGTACTTCCAGGCAAGATACAATGACAGTCCCTTTAAGCCAAACCCAGGGGAAGCTCCTTGTGCTGAGCTCAGCTACAGAGTTTGTGTTGGATTGGACGTCACATCCATACACAAGTATATGGTGCGCAGATACTTCAACAAACCTAACAAAGTACCTGCCAAAGTCATGTTTCGCCATCCTATTTGGTCATCTTGGGCGTTACACAAAACTGACATAGACCAAGACAAACTTTTAGCATATGCTGCCAACATCCGCAAACACAATTTTAACTGTAGCCATCTTGAACTAGATGACCGCTACACTAGCCACTACGGGGACTTTGAGTTTGACCCAGTAAAGTTCCCCAATGCCTCTGCCATGTTCCAAAAACTGAAATCAGATGGGTTTCTGGTGTCCCTCTGGATTCACCCTTTTGTCAATTATGACTCAGACAACTTCCACTCCTGTGTAAAGAGGGGGCTGTTTGTCCGAGAACCTACAGGCCGACTGCCAGCCTTGGTGCAATGGTGGAATGGCATAGGAGGAATTTTGGACTTCACAAACCCAGAAGCTCGTGATTGGTTTTCCTCCCAGCTCCGTTCCCTGCGTTCAAAGTATGGGGTCTCCTCTTTTAAATTTGATGCAGGTGAGACCAACTATTTACCATGGAAATTTAGTACTCGAACTCCCATTCGGGACCCAAGTTTTTTCACAAGACGTTACACGGAAATGGCAATTCCCTACAATGATAGAGCTGAGCTTCGTAGCGGCTACCAGTCCCAGAACATATCCTGCTTCTTCAGACCAATTGACAGAGACTCTGTGTGGGGCTATGAGTTGGGTCTCAAATCTCTTATTCCCACAGTACTCACCATCAGCATTCTGGGTTACCAGTTCATTCTACCAGACATGATCGGAGGCAATGCCTACCTGAACCGCACAGATGGAAATCGTGTATTACCAGATCGGGAGCTCTATATCCGCTGGTTGGAGCTGTCGGCTTTCATGCCCTCTATGCAGTTTTCTATTCCACCATGGGAATACGACAATGAGGTAGTCGAAATTGCTCGGAAATACACAGCCCTCCACGAAAGCATCGTGGCTCCCCGGGTCCTGGAGCTGGCTGGCGAGGTACTGGACACAGGGGACCCAATCATACGACCCCTGTGGTGGATTGCCACGGGTGATGAGACGGCCTATAAAATTGACTCCCAGTTCCTGATTGGGGATGACCTCATGGTAGCCCCAGTTTTAGAGCCTGGAAAGCAAGAGCGTGACATCTACCTTCCTGCCGGCCACTGGAGAAGCTACAAGGGGGAGAGATTTGATATCAAGGAGCCGCTGCACCTCACAGACTATCCTGTGGATCTGGATGAAATTGCCTACTTTGTTTGGGTTTAACACAGAGGAAATGACAGGCTTGATTAGCCCATGATGAATCAACTTGTGAGACAAGCTTATCGTTTATGGTTGACAGGAGAGGCGGTAAATAAAAAGGTTCCTTTATGGGGGATTTTTGTACGAATTTAACTTTTAATACCACATTACTTCACAAATGTGATACTATGTCAATCACAACTGTGTTTATTGCTGGACTGGTTTAATACATGCAGTGTTTAAATGTTGTACAATAACATTTTTTTAAGTCATGTAATTTGTCTTAAGTTACAGAGAATTGCTTTGAAGGGTCACGTGACATATTTAAAACATTTGTGAAAAAGGGAATATATAAACTGTGAACCGAGTTAACTGCCAATATGCCACATAGGTGTGGAATGCCAGCTCAAGCCAAACAGACTGTGCGGTAGAAGGAAAACTGCAGGCGTGTCATTAAACAGATTGTAGGCTACATTAAAAAAAACATGAGATCCTATTTTTCTGTGATGCCTGTAAGTAAGTCTGCAGCTCTGTGTACTTTTAAGGGAGTCAGGTTTTATGCTTCATTTATCAGAATGAGGGCTGGAGGTTTAATCATTACAAACTGCATGTGCTCTCAGTTGTGTAACACGTGTCATGTAACTACTCTTAGCCCAGAAGAAGATGTCTTTTATTAGGCTCTAAATATTTTATGCTCTTCCTCAGGTAACTGCTTTCTCAGGCTGCCGTGTGTTTGAAGTGTCTGGTAACTATTTTTAATGTGCTTTACTGACTCTGAATGCAGCTAAACAGTAATACTGTATTGTTGTTGATTACCAGATCCAAAATAACAAGCTTTTTTTATTAAAACTCAGAATATTTATGTGTTGTCTACCACATTTATGGTACGATGTTGTTTTTTTGTGTTTTGCTAATGTGAATATTTTAATTAATTCATGTCTGTGAGTGCTATTTCTTTATAATTACTGCCACATTTTTTTTGCTCCTATGCATTTATTAACACTAGTTCATTTTTGGTGGTTTAGGAGTAACACAACACTTCTACTTAAAAATACATCGCATAAAATCATTTATCCCATCATCCACAAATAAAACAGTTATTGATCTTCTTGTCAAACTAATGCAGCAAGCCTATTCCAATGACAGACATAACAAACAAACCAATAATAATAATAATTTGGATTACAGGGGTTATTTTGGTCTGAGATGCAGATTGTAGAGCAGAATTTCATTTTTTCAAGCAGCATTTTTCCCTGACTTCCTGTGGTTCTTGTAGGAGTTTTTTTTGTAAGATGTTACGAGTAAGAATGTTGTGAAACTTCAATGAATAATATGTTTTTATTGTGCAATTTTCGCAAATGTAATATATTTATCCTTTCTGCTTTGGACCCTTTATACAGTCCTATGCTGACTTGTGCCTTCAGTGTTGACCTCAGTGTTTTTATTTGTGCCTTTTGACATGGTTTCTTCACAACAACACTACCTATTTATAGCAGTTCTCTCATAGCATCTGGGCCAGGCCAGCCTCTAAGGCTATTTCCATCTCAGACATGCTTTATGACAAGACAGAGAGGAGGAATTGTTGCTGTTAGGTGCTTTTATTCTGTGTGTGTTGTTTGATTTTGTGTTGACAGCACAATTTGCATGTGACTGGAATGCTGCGTTCATTTCATATTGATGTTACTTTGTCTGAATGTATTAAAAGGAATCAAGTTTGTTTGATTGCAGGCCTTTTTGTTTTTATTTTGCATAAAACACATGGTCTTAGTCTTAGTTGTACACATTAAAATTGACTAACGTTGCAAGACAAAAGATTTGAAACCTTCCAGGTTACACTTTGCATGTTGGGTTTGATTAAAATTGAGATTTCTTTGGTATTGTAGTTCATTTGAACAAGTATGGGAAGGTTTCAGTCTGATTCAGAACAAACTCTGAAACCCTCTGCAGCTTAAGCACCATGACAAAGAGGTGTTGCATGTCTTTCAAATATCCTATATATTCATGTGATCCAGTTCATGGAGGTCTCACCTGAGCTTAAAGCACATGCAGCTTCTTGATCTCTGATGGGACAGGACACCTTCAGAGCTGCTTTGGAGGCAACTACACAGTACGTGACAGGTGGTTCTAATGTTGTGGCTGGTGGAGGTATGTCTGACCTTTTACTTCTTACAAACACTAAAAAATAGAAATACAAGAATAAAAGGGTGTGCATGTAGGTCAGTAAGCTGACCATGTAATCAGCAAGCCAGTAACAACCTATAACCTCTTATGAGTCTGCAATATATGAGAAATAATGCGCCAATCAGTTCAATATTGAAAGTGACACCCTTGAGAGACTTGTACAACTTTTTGATACCCGGCTCATCATGGGACAATAATGACAGAGTGATGAAACAATTGTGCAGGTTGTTTGGAGGCTGTGTTCAGATCAATAAATCATCTGCTGGTTCATGAAGTGAGGCCAGAGAGCAGGTGATATAAAAGTGTACGAGCAGACACCAAGAATAAGAAAGATAAACTTACCACTGTAGGAGATAATAGCAATGATATTTATTACAATCACAGTATTAAACATGTTTGTTCTTTCTGAGTTCAAACTAACTGGCATCTCCATTCCTCATAGCTATAGTCGATCCCTCATACGTTTGGGGAATTAATTCCATTTCACAACAGCGGGATATGCTTCAGAACTACTTCACTTTATTTGCCAATGTCTCATCTGTCTTCAGAATTGATCTAGACTTGCAGCCTGTGCGGGGAGGACATACATTCATTGATTAGCTGTCTCTGTGTTGCTGGGATCAATATTATTTGTCGGTGTGCTTTCTGCAATCATATTGTTTGGTTCTGCCCATCTTTTCATAGACTGAACAAATAATTTATGTAAGATCTGTAGAAGGTTTAGTGTGATCTGGGAGATTTCTGAAAAGCCTGAAAAACAGAAAAGAAATACAAATGAAGATGATGATAAATGTCAAAGCAATAGTGGTTTGATTAATTCTATAAGCGCACAATTCGAAATGTGGAAGCCCATGATTTATATACATATTTGTATATGTTATATATATATTTTGATTTCCTATGTCACTAGGAAATCAAGTATGTACTAACAGTTGTTGATAGTAGTTAGAATATTATGAGTGAGTGTTCTATTTTAAATGTTCTAAAATTTAGAACATAGCAAAAACTAAACAATAAGGCCTTAAATCTGCAGCTGTTGTGGTCCCACAGCTGTCCAGAAGGGTGCAGTGTAGCTTCATTCACAAATTCTCATGCTGACATGTCAGTAGACCATATTCCAGATGTTACACACTCACACTCTCACACACACATACCAAGCAGGACACAAAACTGGCAGCGCACTTCCCCCTTCCTCCTCCACCTGTGAGCCCACCTGTGTGTCCATCTGCAAAGGAGAGACGCCAGTTGTTCTGGTTAGGAGCCAGTGTGTCTCAAGTACCTTCCCATGTCCTCAATGAGAGACTTCAGTGAGTGTCTCTGTTGCCCGTTCTACACAGTAAAGCATGTTTATAGGAAAATACATTGCTTGGTCACACAAACAAACAGATAAATAAATCAATAGATTAAAAATACACTGTTCTGGTCAAGGGTGGTTAGCAGTGTCTCTAAGCAAGAAGGTTATTGGTTTGAACCTGTTGGCAGGCTGGGGCCCTTCTGTGGGGGTTTGGTATGTTCTCCCCATTCCTGCATGGGTAGTATGAGTACAGGTGACTGGCTGTGTGTCTCTGTGGGCCTGTAACTGGCTGGTGACCTGTCCAGGGTGTACTGTGCCTCTCGCCCACTGGCAGCTAAGCTAGGCTCCAGCTCCCCCTGCACTTTATCCTAGGATAAAGTAGGTAAAAAGACTGGATGCATGTTCCTTTTTGAGATGGAAATCTGGTGTCACATAAAATACATGTGTTTTTATTTCTGTATTTGTTTGTTTTTTATTATTTGTACTGCTAAATATCACTACAGTTTAGTAAGCAAATTGATTCAAATGAAATTTTACAAATTACTATTGAACCTGACATATAGTGGAAGATACTTGGACTGAAGAGGTGACACATAATGACAAATAAGCTTTAAAAGCTTTCCAGCATGTGGCTCCATGTGCAATGAGCATTTATCGCTGACGCCCACCGGGGAAATAAAATCTCGCGGCCATCTCCTGTGTGAAGTGAGAATCTTTGTCCTTAACCCAAGATTTTCTCTGCGTAACTAGAATGACCTCGCATCTGGTGTTGCGACGGCTTGTCTGACAGGAATATGTCTGTCCTCGCTAGGTAACAAATGAACCCAACACCCCAGAGACTGGTCTCGCATCTGTTTATCTTTTTCACCTGTCTGTTCGGTGCACTGCATCGGGCTGACACTCCTCTGCAGCCTTCAGAGCATGCCTCTGGCATACAGGGACACAGTCTGTGTCAGCTGGTAGCAGCCATACACTGTATGGAGCAACATTTGTTACCTTTATATATAAAGCTTCATGTTTATATATATGTGCCTTATTCTAAACAGTCCTGTTATTTATTAACTTTAATTATGTTCATATTTTCCAGGCATTTTTCTTGTGCTTGGCATGTATTCAATCATCAATTATTAAAAACTGTTTTACTACCTTTGCTGTGCGCACTTCTCAATACAAACACACTTCAATTCTACGTGGAGGAAGATTTGTTTTTTTCTGGCAGTAGAGATTTCTTTTCATATCTGGCAGCATCAAAACCCTGATAGTGGGACACTCCACGACTAAGCAAACAAATAATAAACATATTAAATAAATAAATAAATAAATAAATAAATAAAACATAGTGCTCCACAGTGAATGCCATTTTAGTGAAGACTTCTATGTCAGTGAACAATTAAATTGTCACGGTATAATTGGTACCTATTTCATTTTAGAGTAGGCATCAGAAAAAAAACAGAAAAGGCCTGTGACCTTTTGCGCTTTTCACTTCCGGTATAGTTGCCTACCTGCGCACAGGTGATCTGCGCATTCTTTACGCCGATTTCTCAAACATAACGTCAGCTGCGGATGGAGCCATATGCACAAACATGCCGTGATTTTAAACAGGATTAACTCACAACCCGCAACATCTGCAAAAAGGTCAGAACTGCGCATTGTATTTTGAGGTTTGGTTGTAAATCGATCGGAACTGTGCGTTTTCCAATCAAGGCGAGGAGAGGTATTAAGAAAGTTAAGTAAGTTTGACGAGTCTTCATAACACGTGATTTCGTCGATATGAAGCGCTGCTTAGGTGACGCGTATGTGTAGTGAGGAGTTGGGTTGTAATGAGTGAGATGACGCACAGCCCTGTGGAGATTGTTATGTTATTATATGTTATAAACCAAACCAAAGTAAACCAAGCTAACTCAAATGATTTCTAATGAACATAATGTGGCTTGTGTATAAGTCTACTATGCACAGTGCAAAGTAATGCATTCTGTACACAGTTAAATAGTAAAATTATGGACTTGGGTGAAAACAACAGGGAGGGCACCTCCTCTGTTCCTCGGTGAGGGTAAGAGGTTGAAGGAAATGTCAGGCACCAAAAACAGATGCATAATTGAAACATTGTGCTGCTGCTACAGCCGAGCACAAGGTTGTTTGATTGATACTGTTTTAGAACACTCCTGTCCCCTCATGCTCATGGGGTTTACCTGGGGAGAAACCAGGGGAGTGGGAAAGGAGCTTAGGTGGCTCATCTGAGTTTTGGAGGAAAATTGGTGCCATCCATCAAACACTGCATTTAACAAACGCTAACACAGGCCTGGCCAACAAAGGATTCATATATGAGGCAGCGAACTGGGAAACATGTGAGGTGCAGGGACTGCTGAGGGTCTATCAATCAGCCAGTCAGCTCCTTTATTTAACAAGCGAGGGCCACAGACCCCGAGGACCACACTCCATATTCTGGGTGGTTGGGTATGCAGTCTTCCCCTGTAAAATGAAGAAAAAGGGGGAAGAGAGGGATGAAGAAAGGAAGGAAAGAGGGGGCATGAAGGGATTGGGTTTGTGGAGGGGCTGGGGGTGGGTGGGTGATGGAGGTGCAGAAGGGTTTGGCCCGTGTCCCCTGGCGTGCCGGTGCGCTTCATCTTCTCAGTGCAAGGGCCTGGAACTGCTGCTTGATGGGATTTTCAGCCCTGTGGCCTCCGCTGTCCCAGCATCCATCTGGAGGGCTGCCGTGTGCACAGCGGAGAGCCAGCCACTCAGCGACACAGCCATAAAGAACAACCCGTAGGCCAGCCAATGCCACTGATCTGAGGCTTGCAGCTCTGTTCAGTGGACAGGCCAACACTCAGTGGCACACATTCCTGTCAGGAACGCAGGCTGATCCCTAAGCTACTGTGTGCTCAGTGGAACAGAAGACACGCTCTGAGCGGCAGCCCACATCCAACCACTGACTCCTTCAAAGCTTAGAAAATTGGAATGGAACAAGGACTTCACTATTCAGCTATCCTAATGGTGTGGAGAAGGTTATCTCTCTCTCGCTTATTATTATTTTATCTGTGTTAGTGTGTGTTAGACGTATCATATCTATCTATATATATATATATATATATATATATATATATATATATATATATATATATATATATATATATATACATATATACATATATACATATATATATATGTATATATATATGGCCGCAATAAAACCTTGCCTGAAAACAATACTTCCATTGCATGTTCAATAAGACACTGAATCCATTTCTGCAGAGTAATACCACACCGCACCGCATCCAGAACAATAATATCAGCGATGTATAATTGAAAATCAAGCCCAAATATGCAAAGACAATCATTACTGCCTCTCATTATTGGATCCAATTTATGTATGCCCCAGGGAACAGAGCAACAAATAATGGATTGGTACTGTAGAGAGGACTACTGTACACAACATGTTGGTGTTGAGTAGGTATGAGATCAGGCTGATATCCCTTATACCATGTGCAAAGTTTGGATTGGAAATGTTTTTGTTTCTCCTCCGGGCTACGCAGCATCATTTGCATACCCCCCCCCCCCCCCCGATGACTGTAAATTCAGTGAATGTAGCCCTGTGGTGGGTAAGGTGGGCAGACGGCAGACTGTATAAATAAACAGAGTCTGTCTGAGGGCAGCACTGTGGCCCCCACCTGCCCACAATCAATCAATATTACAGCAGCCACTGGCAGCCCAATCGCCCTTTTATAGGCCTGTGAAATGATCAAACATCTGCTCATAACCATGCTTCATATATGGATGGATCACACATACAATGTCAAATCCTACAACAAGATGGAATAATGAAAGTATGGTTCATTTATCTGGAAAGTGTATACAGTGGCTGGCCAGATACTTAACATCCAAAAAGTTTTGTTTTCGTGTGCCCATGTGAAACTGATGTTTACTGTTTTAAAGTCAGACATGTTGATGGAAGCTCAGTGAACATGATAAAAGTTGAGGCCAGTAAGTAGTTTGGCGGCTGTAGTAGACAAAGGTTGCTAGGGCCTGGTCCATGGAGAGGAGGAATGAATCCAAGTGGTCCAAGGTTAATGGTGGCTTGGAACAAAATGGATTCAGTGCCAGGGGCGTGCTGACAGGTGATTTGACATGAATGAAGGTGGGCCATCAATCTCCTGTTGGCCCCTCTGACCCTCCCCTGCCCTGCCATAGCAGCTAGGGGGCGCCAGGTGTCATGGTGCCCTGACCTGTACAGGTCTCCAGACAGCCCACCTGCTGTCTGCCTAAAGCTCCCCCAACGGCTCGAAGAGACTCCCATCACTTCATGCTTGGCTGGCATAATGAAACTGTGATTGGAAGATAGTGAACTGTGACAGGCAGTAGACTCAAAGACTTCTGGCCAAATTCAAACCTCTCGCTCCAGGTTTCCTTTTACAGGCCTCTCCTCTCTTGAATCGTCTGACAATTTAATGGTGCAAAAATGATCATCTGCCAGCCTATCTTTAATATGCTTTCATACTCTGCGTGGCTATTGTCTCATGCACTGTAGAATAAAGGGATTTAGTAACTCGCTCAGCCCGAGGAGAAATATCAGGTGAAGTGTGTGGTATGAGTGTCATTAGCTGCATGTGTGTATACACACACACACACACACACACACACACACACACACACACACACACACACACACACTAACCCTCAGTACAAAGTCCACCCCAGGCAGGTTGAGCTTCACGTTTAAACCTGACATAAATTCCCTGTCACAAATCCCCGGGGCAGTCAGGCTTGTAGGCACAAAAGCAAATATTTCCGTTCCTGATCATGACCAATCCCTTTTAACATCCACACCCACCAACCACCCCCTCTAAAGCTCCCCCAACCTACCCTAGCACCGCAAGCCAGCCATTTGTCACAAAGTAATTATAGAATTATCGATTGGCAAGCAATTAACACCTTTCTTCTCTTTTTCCACCCTCCACCCCCCCACCCCCTCCTCATCCATCCACCCCATCCTTTAATTTGAACTCGTAGAGAAAAAGAATAAGAAGTGGAAGAAAAAAAGCCGTTGGAGTAACACATTTAATCCTGCTGGCATTTCCTAGTTCTCCTCAAATTAATAGGGCGACAGGAACAAAACGGCTTTTCTCTTTCTTCCCGTTTCCTGTGTTATTTTCTCTCCTTGTCTTCCCGCTGATCTATCTTTAACTGACAGGGAGCTGCTTAGAGTACAGCCAAATCTCTTTTCAAGGTGGGATGAATGAATGTGCTATTAAACCTTTTTTCAGAAAGAACACTTTACATGCTTCAAACCAGCCACACACAGCTCCTGAACCCTGAAAGGTGTAAAAAAAAATACCTTGCTTGAACAGACAGTTCTTTTTTTATATTTGGCAGCCTTTATTACTTTTTCTTCCTGTCCTGTTTTGCAGCTGCCACTGGTAGTCATGGTCCAGATGGAGGTGCAGGGGAACAGTGTTAGAACCTCTGCCTGGCAGGTGTCTGAGTCAGGATGGATGTCATGGAACATCACCTTAGTAACATATGGATAGGGATAGAGGAAATGATTCCCCTTCTGGTGAGTTTGATAACACATCTTCTCTTTCTGTTTATCAGTCTCCTTTTCCCTCCATGTCTGACTCCCCTGCAGCTTACGCATTATACTTGTCATGTCCACTAAAGTGATACTCTTTACAGTTTGTGTCACATTTTGTTGCAGCTGAAATGGAGTGTAATCTGTATTCTTAAACTGTGGATCAGACCCAAAGTGGGTCACAGCTTTACGTTCCATGTGTTCCCACAAAGAATAAATATTACCAAAATAGTACCAAATATTAATGAGTTTGTATCGTAGGATGAGAAACTAAATTTCTAATTTGGGGTTCAGCTATGAAAAAAAAAACCTGAGTTACACAATTAAATTTTACTCATGCTTTCCCAAGTCGAAGAGAGGGAGTGAGGTTGGGGCTTAAGGGGTGTGAGGCCACTTCTAAATTGCACTTTGTGTCATCACTCCGGCGTGTTTTTTTTCTTTTTTTTTCTGCAGGGAGCCGATGAGATAGTTGTCACCAGTCACAGCAGTGATGACAGAATTAGTCATATTGATCAAAAATGATAATAACACAGCTTGTTTTCCCGCTAACAAGACACAAAAGTGAGAGAGAAAAGGAGCGAAAGAGTCAAAGGGATTTAAATGGACTATAATAGGAAAACATGGCTTTTAATAGTCTTGGTTTGGTACTCCAATGCGTATTAAGAAGTAGTATTAGAAGTGCAACATGCTCTGTCATCCAAACTCTCTGTTGCTCCCTCAACGTGCAGCTAACCTAATGTGAGTGGCATTAATTTGACAGCAATTTAGGAACAATTTGAAGCCATTCAGGGACCTTTCTCTTTCATGCTGTAGTGTTGATCAATGGTTCCCCTCAGGATGTTATTCAAACACACATACAGCAATATTCTTTCCTGAAAAACACTGTGGTATTGACCTGTTTTTCCTTCCCTGCAGCCCTTATTTTCTCAAAGAAGGGCGAGCCCAGGAGACGGACATTGTTGTGGCCCTCTGCTTTATGCAGGTTTTTCGGGCTTTTTTGGCTCTCACTCTCTGTCACACTTTCTTTGAAAATTTGCTTACTCCTCTGGAATACATTCTGTGTGGTTGACATTTAAGATGGTTTTAAAAGAAACAGAGGAAATCTGCTCTATTTGCTTGAACCAGTTTAACCGATTTAGTTAGAACTTTTTGGAATTACAGATATGTTGAGGATTTATCATCATCATCAGCTCAAAATATCACACACATTATTCGTTGCACGATGCCTGTAAAATTAAGCTTCTAGCATGACTAAATATTCTATCTGTAGCTTTAAATGCAAATAATCTGTTGCCGCCCACACTGCTTACTGCAAGAGAGCACCACCTGTCATGGTATTATAGTCACTCAAAGCAGAAGTTCCAAAATGGCTGATAATAAATACATAGGAGCGTAACCATAGAAGAAGAAAGAACCAGACAGGGCCAGGGGCTATCCCCTTATGATGTCACAAGGGGCTGCAAACCTAAATGGTTCATTCAGACTTGGTCTTTTTTATAACTTGAGAAAGTAAATACAGTTAAATCTGCATTAACTTCAAAGTCACTCCCACCATAAATAAACAACAACACAAATAAACAAACTCCTGTGTTTACGCCTCAACGTTTGTCCCCCACCTTTTCCTCCAAAAGTATCTGATTCTCTTTATTTGGTTAAGTGTTATGAATTAATAAAGAAAAGGAATAGGCCATGCTCATTGCCTTTATAATGAAATATATCTGAGGTAAAAGCAGACATAAAATGTAGGGCAAGCGCTCAAATATTTTGCATTTATCTTGACAAAATATATAAAAGAGTGTTCCTGCCCTACTTATTTGTAATTGTTCTTCTTTTACAGTTACATTTTCTTTGGAAATAGACAGTATGTTTTGTACAAATGAACAGATCAGTGGTAAAACATTACTATTGTAAAATTATTGATCATCAGTGACTCAAAGATTCAGACTAGTACCCACAATAAAAGAAAACCTAAGGCAGAGGAAGCTTGAAAGATCTATTGTGACAGTTGTTAAGGTTACATTTCAGTTGTGTGAGAGCTTTCAAGTCAATGTTTGTTTCTGCTTGGTATTGCAAGGTTTGTGCTACACCTAATTTATCAAGTGGATGGTGGGAATCAAACAGAAGGTACTAGTGCAGGTACTCAATTTCAAGACTCCCTCCCTTTTTTCAGGGAGAAAACACAATCTAAGAATGCCTATTTGTTGTTTGACATGGCCTCTGTTGTAAAATTGATGTTATCACCCACTGGGTTGATGTGTTTTCTGAAATCTGCCACCTTGGAGGTTCCCTTTTCTTTCCACCCACAGGTCATCTCTGCAGGGGATGGACATCATCAATTCTGTTAACAGCAACCGTATAGTATGGTAGTGCTGGTTAAAATAGAACTACAGTACGATTGCTACTCTATTTCTACTGCCTACAGTGACGTTTACTGACAGTTATACTAAAATGATGATGAACCTGCATTATAGTACAGTATGGTGCTAATTGCCAGTGACATCAACATTATTCTGAGGTCTCTGTACTTATGGGAATTTTACAAAGTCCGGCTTTAGTCTCATTGTACATGTGTAGTGACAATAAACTCTATTCTATTCTATTCTATTCTATTCTATTCTATTCTATTCTATTCTATTCTATCATTATCCAGAGGAGGCTGCAGGTCAGCTGTACATTTTACTCAGCAATGTGTGGCTGATTCATTCATCTGTATAGAGCAGGCCATAGTCCAAAGAACCAGTATTTTCAGTATTGCAAACACATCTTACATTTTTGTGCTTCATGTGCAAAAGAATGAATGAATAAATAAATGAAATATATAGAGCCAGGTCTGGACACTGACCATGTGTGAAAGAGACAAAAATCTACAGTGAATCAGATATTAGCCGAAATGTGAGGGTTAAGCATCGGTGCTGATTGGTCTGTTGCGTGGGCTGTTTATAATGGCTTGTTGATTAAGTGTGTATTTTGAACATACTGTGTATTGGTAAATTTACCAGAATGGTTGGTTAAAACATCTCTTTATTTCAGTTTTCAGACTTAATGAGGTAGTGTCTGGTGAAATTGATTAATGAGGATAAGAATGTGCTAGTGGAGCAACAAGTTGGCCTTCAGGAGGTGGTGTGACAAACACTGGGTGGATAATACAGTTGTGGGAATATCAGGCGGAGACGGGGCAAGCTGGCAGAGAGAAAGGAGGGCCCAGAAGCTGGTCTTGTTCCCAGTCGGGCCAGGACCTGTGAGCACTGGGTGGACACCCTTCATCAGCCCCTGTCCACACCCCTACACTTGCCTTCCAGGCTCTCATTTTCCACATGATTAGCTTGCCACCTGTCCTCCGGCTGGCCCCTGGCCTCTGGGCCATCCACATCACGGCAGCATTTAGCACTGGCAAGATTTTCACTGAGACATGCTTTGTCACTGCAGACCTGATGGAAGGAAGGTCCCAGAAATTATGCATGAAAATATGTTTTGATACCTGTGCTTCAAATCTGAAGTGATGCTAAAACTTTATAATCAAATAATCAATCAGTTTGAGCCAGGTTTCACAATTTTCATGTTAATCCTCCTAATAAAAAAGACACAAGAATCATTACTCATTATATGTTTAGATAGACAAAATAAGGGCATTAAAAAAACTTGGGCTTTACATCACACTGATGATCTCATTACCTGTTAGATGGTGTTAGTTGTGCTGTAGATGACAGTCATGTTAATGTAATTCTCACATGAATCAGAGGAAGGCACTGTTTACTACAGAATACCTGCTCTAAAGCTTCAAAGCGCAGCTGAACATTCATAAGTCTTAATAATGTTTCTGCACAAACATTCAGCTGTAAGATTTTCCTTTAGTTTTAATGCACAAAGATATTAACATTAGAAGATTTGAATAACAACCCAATATAATTGTTTATAATTGTTTATCTCTCACTGAATGATTAAGTCTCATTATTTCAGCTGTGATATTTATCACATTTATGATCTCTATCTACCGCTTAAGGCTTCCCTTACTGTACAACAGGCTGTTGAATCCAGATTATGTTAACGGTGTGTTTCTAGAGGCTGATTTTTATTCCTCTCCTCTGAATACATTTTCCACCTGTTTGAACCTGTTGTGTGATGCACAGTGGCACGGTGCGACACACCGTGTTATCCCTTGGTAATTCAACCCGCTGGTAATACATTTATGCTCCGTCAGAGCAAAGGATTGGCCCTGACCCATGTTGGCCTTGCCTGTGATGTTGGTGGCTTTAGACAGCAGGGACAAAAAGAGGGTTACTAAAGAGGAATGGAGGTCACGGAGTGAATAGAGAAAGCTGCTTCACTTAAAAATTATGACAAGCCAGTACATTAATAAAATCGCAGATCTCCGTGTTCATTTTTAAGCCTGTGTGATCAAACATAATAAACTGCAGATATTTCATTGCCACTTTTTGGATTAACACGGTGATCTTCATGAATATTTGAAGAGGCTGTTTGTAGTATCTGCAGTTTGAACAAAGTGCCACCCACCATTTCAAACAGTGTCAAATTAAACACTTTGAGGAGAATGGATGCATCAGCACAGCAAAGCTGTGAGAATGCATTAACTGTATGGTTGTTGTCAGCTGATGATGCAGCTCCTTCAGACTGCAGTACGGACTCACAAATCCCACAAGTCTTTAAGGCTGTGTGACTGAAGCTGCAGTCCTCTGATATTTTGGCAATTAGATTCTCTTCCATAGTTGGAAACGCGACACCCGTTCTCACATCAGACTATTCAATACAGATCCAGGCTTAATTGAACACAGGTGGGAGTTTGGCAGCAGGGAGGAAAGAAAGAAAGACAGAGAAGAGGAGGAGGAGGAGGAGGAGGGTGTGAGACAGAGTAAAGTTTTTCAAGTCTTTGTCCCTCCTCAATTTGCATGCCTAATGAAGCTGAACAGGAGTTAATAGCGGGTGTAATGACTTCTGACTGGCTGGGCTGTGGGCTGCTGGGACAGAAAAGGGCTCCGAATGGCTAGCTGTGGACTAAGGTGGACAGGAGGCAGGTCGGGACGGAGCTCGAAGAAGCAGGACTTACTTCTTATGCAAACTGCCTGAATGATCTCAGAAAATCATGTGTGTGGATGTACAGTATTTGGTCAGGCATGCAAGTTTAGTACAGTAAATAAAGCTTATGGAATATGTACCAACATCCTACAGTGCATTAATGGTTAAAGAAGCTAAAAGGCTGAAAATTAGACACGTTTTGGTATAACAGGCTAAGGTAACATGTAATAGAAATAGAAACTGCAAGTCAAAAGAAGCATTAAAAGTTAGTTTAATAGTCAAAACTGTTCAAATATTTCTTTGGCTTGTAACTCAGTGTGATACACTGTTTAATACCCCCCTCCTTTATTTTATTGTTTTCTATGCTTGTAATTTTTCACATTTGTGACCTATACTGTACAAATGTCTTCAACACATCCACACAAAAATACCATAATTTTTCACCTGTCACCTCAAAATAACAGGCATTTTCTTTTTTTACCCACAGATAAATAAAATGTCAGAAAGATAATGGCGTGGAAAAAAAAATCGCTGTCACTAAATGTCATGTCGATTCATAGTAAACAATTCGGGAGCCTCTGCCCTCCCACCTTGTTTGTTTTTACAAACTTGATCGGACACATTATTTGGAAAACTTTTATTTGTAACAAGCTTCTCTGCCTTTTTCTCTTGCTGCATATTGAGGACTCAGATAAAGGCTGGTGCTTTTAGTGGCCTTCTCAGTGTGACCACTGCTGGTGAGGACAGGCTGGTTGTTGACAATAAACACTCGCTGTATCATGGATGTGGCTTGTTTCATAGTTTGGATAATGCATTTTAATTTACCACCCTGAACCATCATTTATAGTTTTTAACCTTTCATTATAAAATGTGTGTTTTTATGACTTATATTTTACTACAGCAATAAATAAAATTTGTTATCATGCATGCATGTATGGAATACTTGAATACCGAAATGACTGCACAAACCATAGACATTTATTCATTTATTTTTAGCTGTCACACACACAGCATCACAAACTGGGTATGACAAGGCTGTCCAGCTTGCACTCCAACTTAACAGAAGTACAGCAAGTTATATCAAGGGAAGCAGTTTTTATGAGTTACTTTGCACATAAAAGTAAAAAAAGTTGCTGCTGTTTCTTATTTCAATTCATTAAATACTGAGTACATACACATAAACAAAAGAAAAACAAACTGCATTTTCATAGATACTTTATTTTTTCTTTCTTCTTTTGCATCTTCTAGCTGATGTGTCTTCCTGGTTTTTTTTGGCATGTCTCACAGAAAATTCAGCCTGGCACCGTTACCCACTCTGGTCATGGCGTGCCAACACTTCTGCTGGGCATAAGACACACACACATACACATACACACACTCACACACTCCTGATGGCCACAGATGTAGCGGTGACCAACCCATCTCCACCAGGTGTTGCTTTATAGCTGTGTCACTTTGAGCCTGACTCCATCTGCCACACTCTGCAGGAGAAAAAAAATCTAAAAACAAACTGCTTTTCAATGCGTGTGCGTACACACAGATACATAAGAAATATTACTATTCTCATTGTGGACCCTGTGCTTTCTGTAGGCTATTTTGTTTTGTCACCATATAAGCAAAAACTCATCTATATAAACCAGATGTATGACCATATTATATATATTTTTTGTGTGATTGTGAGTGTTGCAAGCTGCAGGCTTTAAATGTGACCCGATAGCTTTTTCTTTATAAACTACTTGCCATAATAGATTCAAGATGCCTCCAAGTTCTGTGAGACATTAGTCTAGCGTTACCTCTTTTATAATCATAATTGTATAATCATAATTAATCACACTCTCCAGTATCACAATAATGTTGTTTACTCACAAAACTGAACCTGGGATCTGATTCAGTGGCATCGAATCTTAATAGCATTGTTTAGGCTCAGTGATCCATCATCCCACCAACAGGTAATATGATAGTAGAGGAAACAGGCAGCGCTATTAGATTTGTGTTGAACAGTGGGGCGTGTTTTCCTCCATTGCATGCTTGAATTTTTAATCACAGTTGTTCTATTTTGGAACACACCTGTGTTGACACAGCGTTCCAGCGTTCTGCCAAAGAGCAAAAGGTCGACCCCGAAAAGTGATCAAGAGATGGAGATACTCATCACTGACTCATGCATATTTATACCTTATTTAATTATATGTAATGAGAGGGTGTATTTGATCTGCACAGTGATCTTAATCAAGAGCTCAGGATGATTTTCTGGTCTACCAAATGCAGACATCTTCCAAGCACTTATGGTAATATGATATTTGAGATTGGGCCTATGACGGACTAATTGCTCATATTTCTTATATAACACAGCTGCAAATATTTTATAGTTTATATGATGAATTATGTATTTTATCTCGAGCATCGAGATCTCATATCACATCTTAGCAGGGTGCTCTATTGATAGACAGACAGACAGAGGCTGCATTATGCCAAGAAACTTAGCAGGGAAGAAGACTGCAAGCTAGCAAGCAAGAATGTAAACAACTGAGATTTCAAATATTCACAAAATGAGCTTTGCAAATGTTTTATGATGAAGCTTGGCCTGAAGATTATACACACTGCGTTGTGGTGAGAAACACTTGATGCAAACACAACTGTGTTTGTTCATAAGAAAACTCCACAGGGCACCGTAAAAAGGAAATTTCACCACCTGCAAATGTGTTTCTGTTTTCACCTGAAATCCCCTTTTTAGAATGGATAACTGGCTAAGGTCCTGGAGGTAAAGAGTGTAAGTGTGCATACATATTAAAATACCATTATGGCAGCGATGTTCCTTTACATAAACTTACTCTGTGGCTGTCACAGAGTGTTTTGTTTGACATAGAGAGTTTAAGGAATGAAAAGCTACCATTGGCACATGTGGCTCAGGAGAGAAAACAGATCACACTTTAATTGCAGGTTTTGTGAATCCCTGGCGGTGTGTATCACGTTGTCCTTGAGGTAAACTCCAAAACACCATGTTGCTCCATTGTTTTATCTGTTAAGGAAGAAATAAAATACACTATATAGGTGTAGCGTATAACACAATATCTCAGGATTTGTAACAGAGGTGCAAGACCTTGTGGAGGATTTTTACCAACACATGCTCATACATAAAGAATAGAAAAAGTTACCTACAATTGATACAATGATGGTTTGGGTTCAAACAGATCTCTTGCCAGAGACTGTCTTTACAAAAGAGTGACTTTTATATGCATGGAACATATCTCAAAGCTCTGTTGAAGAGTGTTGAAGTGTTTCTGAGCATTCAGGATTTGTAGCAGTACAGCTCAGTGATTGTTAGTGAAATAAAAAGTAGTTGACTGTGATGTTGATTGGATTTTATTATCTCTTGCTACATCAGACACACAATAATCACAATCAGTTGACTGTTACTACACTTTTTCTGATTTATTTTTCTGAATCAAATTGTTTGGAGAGGACTGAGTTCATTGAAAGTTTTTAACATTGTAGTAACATGGTATCTACTCCTAATAATCATGTGTTGGTCTTTCCTTCCTTCCTTTATTCCTTATTTTTATTAGCTGGGATCAGTCTGGACAGTATAAAAAAATATCAAAATTTGCTGATTAATGATTTACTTGATGGTTCATCTGGCATCGTTGTTTGGCAGATCAGAAACAGAAGGAGCCAGTCCCATCTGTGGTAGCCAATTTGTCCTATACTCTTTTATCTCATACCTGCTCCCACTGTTAGAAGTGTTCCTTAATCTAGCCTTGCCTGCAACCTGTCTTTGTCTCTTTTTTCCACTGCATCTGTCTGCATGTCTGTCTGCCAGCCCCCTAACTCCTGGTTTCACACAACCCTCCACCCCCCACCGTCCTCTGTCATGAGGAGATGAATGGTGCTCTGTCACTCGCCAGGCTCTTCAGAGGGCCGGTGCTCCGTATGAGGAAAGTGCCAGTCATTAACAGGAGGGGGAGGAGGGAGGGAGGCAGGATGAAAAATGAGTTCATTTACGGGCAAGTCCTGTGAGCTGCGTAACGTCAGCAGCAGCAGCAACCCCTTTTCACCTTCTCCTCCCTTCTTCCTCCCATCACTTTCTGTAGGTGCTTAGTGTGTATGTGTAGGAGTTGGGGGTGAGGAGGCAGGAGGTAGGAGGGGTGGTGGTGGTGGTGGTAGGAGTTACTCAGCAGATTTTCACTGTAAAAAAACGGAGGCCACTGCCTGTGAGAAGAAGCAGACACAAGATTAAGGAAGGTAAGATGGGGCAGGAAGAGTCCATGCACAGAAACAAGGGGAAGCGAAAGCAGGTGGGGGATTAGACGAAGCCTCATTATTCAGACTGGAAGGGCCGGGATGAATTTTAGCCAAAGATTAACGCCTCTGGTCACAGCTAAGTACTGCATAAAATCTAAAAAGCTAGGCCAAACTGTCTTAATTAGAGGTTTAGTGACTTCTACCTGGTGGAACACCAAAAGCTGTTCAGTGATACACAGAAAATGTGCATTAATTGTATCATTTTCCCCTGATTTACTAGATATAAACATCATCAGAGTCTTTGCATACATACATACAACCACAGCAGCAACAGGTGTCAGGCATTTCTGCTCCAAGGTATTAGATGGGAGTAAATGGAGTTTTGTAGGATGATTGATAATTTATACCTGACAGAGACAGCCTGTCACTGCCAGCTGAGGAAATTTAAGTGAGGTCATGCCTTTACGGGATCCACAAAACAGACAAATTTGGAAGGTGTAAGGGCGACATAAACAGGGCAGGACAGCACAGATGTTTTGTTGTTATTGGAGATGTTCCCTGCAGCATGTTTTTTCCTCAGCTATAGACCAGACAATCAGTTTTCATGCAGGACATCCCCAGTAAATCCACCAACCAAGTTTTAAACTTGTGAACATGGCAGCAGGGTTTTGTTGGATTAATACTGAGGTCTGTATTCATGCACACAAAATGTGCCCTGCTGTTAGCTCAGTACAGTTCCTGCTATTTAGTTTGCTGTAAGCAAGAAAGCAGTCAGTATGACATATCTACACAGTGACACCCAGTAACTTTACCTTCAAACTTTAGGTTAGTATGCTAGAATTCAACATAATGAAGAAAGCACATGTGTAGCAGATGGGAAATTACTTTTGTAATATTGTAGATGTTTGGCCATATTAACCATCTATTAAAATTGTCAGTCCTTGAAGTGTGCCAAAAGCATAAGGACAATGCTAAAATGTTAGCATTTCCCTGAGTATTTTCCAGCTGCAGCAGTGGTGCTGTGATTTTCATTGCATGATGTGCTGCCCACTACAACATACAAACATCCTATCTGTAGTTCTATTCTGTTGTATTTGGGGCAGAGTTGTACTTGTTAGATTTATCTGTGTGAGCCTTTATAATGATAACAGATATAAATCATAGTAAGTCTATGCCAGCTGTTGAACATAAGGACACTTTTTCATCTAAATCTTCATCATCTGAGCACGGCAGTCCACTTTCACTCAGATTTTGCTCAAATTTATGTTGACACCGCTCACTGGAAAATTAAGAGCCTAATGTTAATCCATATAAAATTCACAACTTCAGATAGGTTTTAGTTTGATTGTGGGCCTAATACAGATTCGACTTTCCTCCTTGCTGTGTGCAGACAGTGCAGTAGAAGGGAAAAAAAGCAGAAATGAAGGGCCTGTTCAGTAAAGCTGCTGAGGTGAGAACACAGTGCAGGTGTGTTGGTGCTTCGTGTGTGGTGGTTTTCCTCTGTAATTTAATTTCATACATCATAAATGCCACTTTGACACTTAGTCAGGCATGTGGCGACATGAAAGCGGAAATCATAAATTAAATCAAAGCCATTTCCTCTTTTCTCTCTGTCCAACTTCTTCCTGATTTAGTCTGCTTGGCTGGAGAAGACTGAGGTGGTGGAGCGCTGATTAATGTTGCTCTTTGAGTGTTGAACGCAGTCACGATAGGTTGTATTAGTTAGAGCTCACACGTGCCTGTGCGTAGTGTGGACACACCGACAGTGAGTAAAACAGAAACTAAAAAAAGGAAACAAAGAAGAGAATATCACACCGACCCTGTACAACTCAACTGAATAATATTTCTGCTCTTTTTGAAAATTCTCTTTTATATCTTTGCACACTCAGAATTCTCATCAAATGTGAATATAATACAAAGTTTGGTGCACTGGGATATGTGAATACTGAGAGAGTACAATATCTTTTTCTCAGTGTGATGCACAAGCCAGTGTTCAATGAGATACACTGTTGTGAATGATTGTGAATGCTTCATGTTGCTTGACTAATAGCACTAAGCTTTTTGACAATGGTCTTAAGTGCATCATAGATCTTTGGTTTATCACCCCTGTGTTCAGAGCGAATATTTGCCACTCACAAGCCAATACTCCTCTGCAAGGAATGGCAATCCTGTGTTTATGAGTGAATTTCCCCCCAGGGCTCTGCCATTATGTGCTGTTGATTTCCTCCAGCACTGTTTAATTTCAGGCTCCAATTGGAAGTACACATTAAAAGTTAATGGGTGAGCTGGCTATTGATTTTAAGATAAATAACACACATAACAATACAGACCAGCTTTTGATTTTCATTTACCTTTTCATTACTCCATACTCCCTCAAAGTTTACAGCAGCCTTTCTTGTCTGCATGGCTCTTCCTTGCAAATCTTCTCAGTGTTTTCCACAGGCTCCGTCCAATCTTCACTATTTTATAGTTTCTGTTTTCGCTTATTTCTCTAGAGTATCAGTGAGATGGACCTGCTGTGAAGAAAATCTGCCCCAAAGCATTGAGGCCACATATGCGTCCTGGCTGCTGCAGCTGCGTCTCAGCTCACGCTGCTGGCTGCTCCCTGCCTGTACCCAGTGGTCTGTCAGGCAGTGAAGCAGGGGAAACGGTGGGATAAATGATTATTTATGATCTGCCACCTCCCATCCTCTCAGCTATCCCCGGGCCCCGTTCATTACTGCTGCAGGCTTCCACTGTGTGGAAGAAAACATGTGCACAGACCCACACAAATGCTAAGCAGCGTCTACACACATGTTCTCTTGGAGACAATGTTCAAGCAAACACACACACAAACTGCCCCCCCAATGTCATTCTATCCAGTTAAAAGCAGCATATCTCAGGCACAGTCTGCTATCGTGTCATTTGCACTATCATACACAGCAGAATTGGGTACTCAACTCGCCTCACTTTCTCCCAGCACGATGTCTGCAGAGAAGCAAAGACATCATTCCATACACTGCTTTGAAAATCAGATCTTACACTTTCGCATGTTTCCTGACTTGGCATTAAGTGGCACATAGCTGACGAGTCTCTGTGGTATTTGTCTCTCTCTCCATGCATCGTGTTTTTCATTGTGCCAGACTTCCAGCAGCTGGACCTAATAAATCCCGGGAAAACCCAGAGAGCTCAAGGTAGCTTAAATAATTGATCAGACTGAGCATGGAGCCTGGCAGCCGGCTTGCCTAAACTACAAGGAAATCACAATAAGATAGAAAACACAATGTCCACATTTGCTTGTGTGTTTGTTCTGTGTAAGGCTTTGCCACAAAAATCGATAGCACAGGTGGATTTTTTTGCAATACTAATTTTGAAAGCAACAAATACAAATGAAACCTCACCTAAACACAAACACAAACACACCTAATCTTCATGAAAAAAACAACCTTCTCTCTACACGTATCTGTACAGAAAACCAGGCGGTCCCTGAGAAGATCTTTGACATGTGGTGTATTACACTGTGAGACCTGCAGAACACAGGCTATTTCATGTTTTAAAAGCTCCATGTGACATCTTGTCTATAAAGAAGAGAGTTAGGGTGTGCTTTAAATGGAAAATACATCACATACATCAAGAACTTGTTAAGAGAATGTATATATAAGTCCCATGGCTAAAGTGATATGTTACAGCAAGTCAATTTAGCTGAAAATACATTGTTGCAAACTGGATACTGTAATTGTCCACTGGGCATTGGAGACTGTAGTCTGTTGAGTCTATAGGTGGAACTCTACCATGATAACTCACATTAACTGTCCACCGCTGACCGTTTAACAGGGGGAGCGAGAGCGTGGTGTGTACAGACAATGAATCAATATATCGGATGATAATATATGAAGGTGAGGAGATGACGCTCCATTAAGGGGCCATCAGCGGGCTCTCTCCCAGAGAGGAGAAATTGGGCAGCATTCTTAAAGATCTTTAGATGGATTGGTGATCCCTGACTCCACTACTGCCTTTTTATTGCTCTGTGGAGAAATTCTCCTCAGGTGTTTGTGAAGTGTATTTGGTGATCGACAAAGTTAATTTGAGCTTACATGGTATGATATTAGCTCTTAGCTCCCACATGTACATTTTTGTATTTGCATAATGTGCTGACAACCTTATGGTGAATGGTCTCCCCACAACTCACCACTGACCTAAAAGTAGAGCTTATCAGTTCTCTTGATCCAGCTCAGCAACCAAAAGAATTATTCCCACATGGACGATCCTGCACATTAATGGATAAGGCTAATGACATGGACGTTTAAGCTTGGTCTGTTGTGTGAGACTTTAACAACATTTCATTCAAGCTAAAAAGCTAAAACAGTTAGCAAGAAGGGCAACACCCCCTAAAACAGGCCAGTGCCAGCTATACTCGCACCATCTATCTCAAACAGTGTTAGTCTCCATACATCTTGCCTGGCTAAAGAAACTTTTTCCTTACTTTCTTTATTCCCTACTTAAAAATCCATTTAAGAAGCCTGCAATTGCAACCGTAGTCTGGAACCAGAAAAGAAGAAGTAGCGTCTGCTACTTGCGTCTGAGCTATACAGATCAACAGAACTCTAGACACTGTCCATCCATCCAAGTCCTACATATTCTCTGGAATAGTTTGTTCTCCAGCAGTGGGACACTGTCAGCCTGTGCTCTCCAGGAAAATGTAACATGAGGTTAATATTTCAGTCAAAACTAAACATATGCATATTTCTGTGGCTATATTTTCTCTGTTTTCATGGGCTATGTGTACCTTGGTATGGTTTTCTATGTAAAGTGTTTTTAGTGTAAGGAATTTAAAATAATCTTTACCTAAGCCCTTACCCTGTGTATTATGCCTTATTCAGCCAGGATTAAAAACAGAACTTATGTATGATCAGACATCAGAGTACATCAGAGTCGGTGTAACATAATGTGGTTGGTTGGGTCATACATTCATATGTTCCATAGGCGTAAATGTATCAATGTGTGTTTTCTTTAGATAATCCATAGATTGGTATAGCAAACAATTACACAAATCCAAAATTTGGAGACCTGTTAGACCTTCACACACTTCGATTGTACTATCAATGTTTTCTCCAAAGTGATTCTGTAAGAAAGCAAACATAATTGCCCATTTATGATATGCCTTGGAACATGCCACACTTCCTCCCGCCTGTTGAGAACACCTGGCGGTTGGTGATACAGTAGAACATTAGGCTGCGGGAGAAAAGCCTCACTGTCACCTTTTCTTGTTTATATCCTCTTTCCCTACCAGGACGACCCATCAATTATTACACACAAACTCCCTCTGGCTTAAAATCTTTTTTGCTCTCTCCTTCCTCTCACTTTCTGTCTCTTCTTTGATTTTCTCTCCTCTGCATGTCAACACAGTCAGGTCCCTTGGCACCGACAGAGCTATCCGCTGTCGCATCCTCCCTCCCTCTGCCCTGTCCCATTACAATGACAATAACAGATAAGAATATTTATTATGTTGGCTCACCACTCCCCGTTCCTCCAAACATCTCTCAGGGGAGCGGCTCCTCACTATCACCCTCAAAAGCCTCATTCAGTTAACAGAAAAAAACACATCCACCCCTGGCCTTGATGCTTTCCTTTATCAGTCCAATGAAAGAAGAGCCAGAGCATGAAGGCGTCTCATCTCCTCTGCTCCTTTTCTTCTCTCCTAGCTCTCCCTCCCCACTTTTAATTTTCATCTCTCTTTTCCTTCTCATTTCAGAAAAAAAGGGGGAAGGAAAAGAAGGAGGGAGGGAGGGTGAGCAAATGAGAGTGGGACGCTGGCTTGTGATAACTGCCATGCAGAATGGACATCTCCCTTGTTTATTGGCTTTTGAAATTCAATCCATTGTCTGGGACGGGAAGTGATAAAGGGAGTGGAAATACAGACGCTCTTATCATGCCAGCTCAGTGAAAGGAACTTTTTTTCCCTCCTCCAGATGCCTCCGTTTGTTGTGGGGTACGTTTGTTGTGCGCGCATCGCCACATCCGAATAATGGTGTCTGAAAAATGCATTCATTCAGCTGATTATTTGGACCCGGCTATGCCACTTACTATTGTGCTGCAGCGTTGTGTGTAGTCATCACATTTAGAGGATGCACAGAAATGAGAGTGGTCACACTTGTCTCATAGGCTTTTCCCTGGATGTGTCATATTTAAAGGTTGAAAATCCTCTTGTTCCCCAGACGCAGAGTATGTACAACAGACTGGGAGTATTGTGGCCATTTTGTTGACCACGCTGACCTTTCTGCTCCTTTATAGTGTCTGATTAATCTGACTCATCATGTCGCTGAAGTCTGCAGTCATCTCTGTTGACTTTTATTCTCAGATGGACCAATTTGGATGTTACCTTCAACACAGTGCACATTTTGATTAGGGCAGTTAGATATCAGATGCTCACTGTATCTGACTCATTAATGTTTCTCCACATGCACAAAAAGGGAAATTAATCATCTGCAGAGGAATATAATAAATGAGTAATTTAAAAGGTGAAAAACAAAAAGATATGGCTGCTGCTTGAATCTGTATGCTTTATATTTTTACTTTTTTTGTACGTTTCTATCACTGTCAGACGTCTTTGTGCTCATTTATTCAGCACTGTGCAACAATTCCAGGTGTTCCCGCTGACTCTCTGTGCCTTTTATACAGTACCTGCTTTTAACAACCCATTCACATGCATACATTTTCTGTGTTTTGATTATATATATATATATATATATCGATATATTAATATTAATATGTCCATTAATAGTAGGAAAAAGACCCATATCATATCATATCATATCATATCATAGCATATCATAGCATATCATAGCATATCATATCATATGTCACTTTCTGTCTACCAATCAATCTCTAGTGGATTCTCACAGTAACATTTACAGTGTTGCAGCGACTAAACTGAAAATTGATAATAGAAGTTTTTGTCCTTAAATGACAAAATAGATTTACACATAACATTTTCATTACTTTTTAATTTTATTTAGCATGTCATTAGTTAAATTATATAGAATTGTGTGTGCTTAAGATGCTATTATGTGCATATATCACACACAATTAATTCCTACATTTTAATCAATTTCTTATTAACTTGTGTTTGTACTGCAGTATTTCAGTTTGGTGTTACATCTAATAGTGTTTCCTGTACACTCCTCTCAGCCAGCTGCACATAAAGACCACTATTATTTATCCAGCTTGTTTTTGATGATTGCCTTATTTCCATTCCATTTGTATTTTAGGCACATGTTTTATGTTTAAAACAGTCTCAGCACTTTACATTATGATTCAGGAAAATTGGGAATATTCTAATTTAAGTAGCAGGTACAGGTTATGGGAAAAGGCTGGTCTTATGTGCTGTCATACACATATGACCAGTATGTAGTAGTGAGAAAGTTCTGAATTTAATAGTGTTGAGTTGATGCCCGAACTTCCTAAAACATGTAGAGCATAGTATGGAGCAATAAATATTTTACCGTTTACCTGGGGGATTAGAAACAAGAGTACAATACATAATACAATATTCATGAATACATTAGACAGTCTAAGAAGTGGTTGCATAAATTGCACGAGCAAGGACTTTCAGCTTGCACTATAAAGTCTGTAAAACCAAAAAGAAGAGATCCCAAACTATTTAAATCAAATGGGATTTGAAGGCTTAGCTTTATTACCCAGCAGCCCTCTGTGGTTCTTTCTGAAAACATTACTAAAGATGTGTTTTCACTTCCCAGTGGGTTTGTTCCCATTTAAGAGAAGTTTGTTAACGATTTATAATTTAGCATTTCTGTTAATGTCTTGGCCAACTAGTCCATGCAAACCCCAGCAGTCATTCCTCTAGTGATCTGTAGATGTCCACCTTTATCCTATTCTTTGGATAAATGCCTTGAAACAATTAATAAAAATGTCTTTTCAGGAGACACATTGGATGAAAGAAAAAAAGCTTCAGCCTCCTTCTTCTCTGCACAGCGCTGCTATTCCTCTGGTGTCTGCTGTGGGGCTCTGTCGCACAGGAAATCACACCACTCTCTCTCTCTCTCTCTCTCTCTCCCCCTTCTACCTACTCTTCCTCTTTTCTCTCCACTCCCCATTTCCTTTGTCACCCATCCTTCTGATCAGAGAGACTTTTAGCTTCTTTTCCTCCTCATGCAAGTCCTTGACATATCACACCTAACATTACTCAGAGATCATACTGACTGGACTATAAAATATGATATGTGACAGTGTAAATGTGAAATATTTTCTAGCTTTAATTCTGAAAACTGACTGTTTCCAAATGCAGTCGCTGCTGAAAATAAATTGTACGGCTGCAGTGATGAGGTGATAATCTTGAATTGTGATAATAGCTAACATGTTGCAGCCAAATAGAGTATATGAGAGTGTTGATGAGCTTTTTAATTGGATGGTTAAGAGGAGATTTGTACCAGAATCCCTTGACGCCCTTCGTGGACACAAGGTGTTGTGTCACGGTACCGTAGAAAATAGTACGGTGTTAAGAAGACTTAAGTATTAATTACCCTATTAACTACACAGGATTCACTGTCTGTTTAGGGTCAGCCTCTTGTGATGAAGCCTGCAGTGGAATTAACAGAGGGCTGCATTAATCCCCTCTTATTTTCCACATCAGCACTGGTGCATCTGAAAAACATGGTCCATTCAGGCGTTAATTACATAAAGTTCAACAATGTGTGTGTATGCGTGTGTGTGTCGTGCGAGGGCAATTTGTTTCCTAGACGACATCGGCAGTGAAACACATTAATCGATTAGTCTTAGGTGATACACACACAAAGTGCGCCGTCACGTTTCACATGGGATTCCCATGTTTCCAGGTTGATGCCATCCACTGGCAGGCACGTGCTCTATACACACACACACACATAGTGTAGTGGAGACACACATACAGACACAGATCACTGTGAATAGATCCGATTCTATTCCAGTGTGGTTAACAGTCCTTCATAGATAAGTAATGAGCTGCTGGTGATGGAGGGAGACAACTTCAACCCTTAAACTCTCCAGCTCTGCTGCTGGACTGCAGCACACCTCTTTAGGGGTTTCTATGGTGACAGCTACTGTATATGGCATCAGAAAGAGTGGAACCATCGTACTTTATAGGCACTGCATGTGATACTAAATTTAGTATAATAAAATTTCAGAAATACTAGTCATTACTTTTAATTGTTATGCATAATATGTACATAGTGAGGCAAGGCTGAAGCAGATGTTTCCAGGTGTATTTTCCTCTAAATTGACAGCAGATAAGACACTTTACCACTATTGTCTTAAGTGATATTTAAAGGTAGTTGGTGTGAGAGAAAATGATGCGTAGGATAAAAAAAAAAAACTATAATCTGTGGCGACCCCTAATGCAGTCGAAATTTGAAGAAGAAAAGTCTCACTTAAGTCTTAAGTGATATTTTGCTGCTAAACGGATGCTTAATCTTGATTGTAGAAAGGTGAACAGATTTTTTTTCAAAAAAAGTAAAAACACCAACAAGCATAACATAAAACATGTATTGCCTGATTTCACACAGCAAGGATGCTGTTAGTAATAAAACACTTGCATTTCCCATTACACTATTGAACGTTGCCAGCTTTGGTTATTGTTCCTTTATGGTACTGACGAGGTTGTATCCTGCCTTGTCCACGTGTAGCTCACTGACACAAATGTTTGTGCATCTTCATCATCTTCTACCCTCATTGCCTTTGTGTTTCCTTTTCCTTAGTAAACAAGGGTATTTACTATAGAAAATATCAGCAATGAAATGTGAAATGCATATGAAACATACCAGATCTACTACTTATGTCTTAATCTGTTGACAAACATTGATGCATTGCCACACATGCTTTAGGTGAATTAGGGGCTTCACACAAAACTGTTTACGGATTTTGTTTCTGAATTACTGGAAGGTCTGATTTGTGGTCAGATATTGGAGTCATTGGAGTCAAGGCAGGACTTGCTGTTTGAATGAAACTCCTATTTATCACAGTGTGTAAAAGAAGAAAAGAATGATAGGACTGTGAAATGAAGACAATAAGATAGAAAAGCCTGAGAGTGAGTGACTGTGCCCCATTAGGGAAGAGGAGTATTTTGTTATTGGTCTCAGCAACCCCTGCCTGGACTGATTGGAGTGAATTCTCTGCCGAGCTATCGACAGCAGAGCTGTCGGAATATAGGAAAATAAAACAGGACAATCTCCTCCTGTCTGTCTGTTAGTGGAGATAAAAAAAAGTGTGTAACTTGGGCTGTGTGTGCGCAATGCCTCTTCCTTTAACATATTCTCCTCTCTGTGCCTGTCGGAGCAGCGGGGCCACTTTGATCAGAGTGTTATCTGCACTGCTGCGGCCTAATCCGTGTATTTGCTCCAAGTCTTAGCTGGATCACTGCGCTCAAATCAAAGCACTACAGATTCAGACCAGGAGAGGACGGAGACATGCGGGAACACACACCTCCACATAATCATACTGTATGTGCACACACACACACACACTGAGAAATCCACAGAAGTCCACAGGCCACCTCATGGTCATCATGATGGTGTGATCAGAGTCATAAGAACATCTTCCATATGTAACACAGGCAAACTCAGAAAAGAGCACATTGCATAAAAGTCCTTTTACAAATTACCTTATTTTCTGGTCTATAAGTCACACTTTTTTCATTCTTTAGCTGGGTATGCGACTTATACTCAGGTGCATCTTATATATGAAAAAATATACAATTAATTAGCTGTGTGTCCTGACGTCCCATTACAAATATAATGGTAGCTGTTCTGTCCCTCTCCTGATGGTTCTCTTCCACCTCCAGCTTGTCCACACTTTGCATTCCGAGCATTCTAGCTGCATTCTCAGCTGCACGTTCATGGAACGTGTGCTTGCAGCTGAGGCGATAGGCCGACAGGTCGCTAATTCCAGACAGTTATAGCGCACAGTAGTCTGCCTTTTACTCATTTACAGGATATTTATATGCAGATAATTTCTGTGCGGTGAAGCTAATCATTTCTCCGTGTGAGGACTTGTTGAAATGCGTGTGTCTCACTCTCAATGCCCTGCAGCCGTACCACTTAAAAGGAATTCGAGGCAACGTTACGCTAAAAACTTAGTGATTTACGCTGGCCCGCTGGTGTGACTAATAGTCCGGTGCGACTTATCTATGGTTTTTCTATGGTGCGACCTATAGTCTGGAAAATACAGTAAAAGTTTTACTTTCTGCATAACTTCTAATTGAGCAATTACAAGGAGTTCGACTGCTTAAATAATTTGATTGTAACACATTTGAAACTATTGTTTACTGTAGTAATGCCAGGAACAAGGCTGCGTCAAGAGACACTTGAACAAAACAGTTTTGCCTACCTCAGATTACCAAGTACTGCTAATTACAACACAACTGCCTACACAACATTATAGGACAATCAAAAGATGATTTTCTGTTGCTCTTCGCACTTAATAGTTCCTGAATATTTCTACTGTTTGCATCCTAATGACATCAAAAGTCATTAAACAGTCTCCCACCGAAGAGTCCTGTGGATTATTTTGCTATGAAATAATAAAGTAACCAAATATCTGGCACCCTGTGAGAATTTAATGAATATTTTTGTTATAAAACTCCATTTGTGTCATTGACCATTTAAACACTTGTAACCATTTTAATGTTTGACTATTTCACAGTTTGTTTTCTCCCTTTCTTTCAGCATTAACCTCAAAACACCTTGAAGTAACTTAAAGCAGCAAATTGAGTCCTCTGGAAGGCACATGTCAAGGAAACAAAAAGAAAGTCAAAGGTAAGAAAATGAATAGAGTGATTAATAAAACACACTCATTTAGCAAATGGCATATAAAGTGTTGTGGACATGTGGCAGCTCAGATTATTATGTCAAACACTCTTGACTCAAAAATCATTTCTGGAATGTCTTCTATTTAGTAGATAATCCCATACCCTTCTGTGTGACCTCCCAAAGGAAACAATACACACAGGGAGATAGAAAAACAAAGCAGAGAGGTGGAAAGCAGCGCTAGTGAGATAATGAAATAACTTATGGAGATGTGCCTACCTCTTGCAGAGAGTGAGTGAGTGAGAGAGATAGAGGGAGAGGTATATAAAGAGAGAGGTAATTGCTCTGGGCTCATGCTACCCTGAGTTCAGGTCAGACTGAGGGCAAGGGATGTTTTATAAAACCTCGTCCTGTTGGACACAGGTTAGTGGAAATATAGACAGGATGGAGAACATTATCTCTAGGATGCAAGGGTGGAGGTTTCTGCTTCTGTTAAATATTCAGTTTGTGTACTAGATTTGATCTAATAACAAGTTTGATATTAGAAGCTCATGCTCCACACACACAAACAAACCCAGAATAGGTCTTTAATTTAATGTCCTAAATTAATTTAGTATATAACAAACAGTGTAAATATTTTACACAATTTGCAACAATTACTCCAAAGTTACAAGTCACACTGAGTGTCCAATTGCCTGTTTGTTGTTTAATCTAATAGCTATTTTTGTGTCTACACAGCCACTTGCTACAAAGATATCCAAAGATATTGAAAATATATGAACAGAACCTGCCCACCGTTAAGAACATAATATAATTAAATGTGTGTGAGAGTGTGTTGACATAGACAATATAAGATCTACTGTGCACACACCTTGGCATTTTTTTTCTGGTAAAGAGAGGAAACAATTCATTTAAAATGAATACAGAGATCGACTGGTTATATTAATTATAGTCTCGTCACCTGTTGATGGAACTCCCATGTGCCTGCTGGTGATGATGAGAGCATTGCTGAGGCAAACTTTGATGCTGAGCTTTCTGATCCCTGTGAGACTTCTATGTTAATAAATGAGATCTCTTGCAAAGCAATACTGCTTTAACCCTATGTATTATGTATGAGGCAAAGGAGAACGGCACTAAAAAGGAGGAATCATCTAGGCACACATAAGTGCCAGAATCCAATCTCAGCTCCATTAGTGCAGGACAAATCCTATACAGTGAGAAAGGGGTCTCCATATGTTTCCATGAGGGAGCTCAAGAAGCCATTATGGAAATGAAAGGGGACAAATCACATGTTACAGATCACTGGGTAAAGCAGGAACAAAATCGTACTGTAGCATACTTTGGACTGGCAGGCTCAAGAAAAGAAAGCTGCACTTTTCTCTGCAGACTTCTAATAAACTCTTACAGCGAGGAGGACAGTCTGAGAATTCTATTTGTTCACGTTTGTGTCATTTTGTTTCTACAAATGATGCCATTTTTTTGTTCTCTAGATCAAAGATTACATCTCCTCCTTTACCTTTTTATATAACCTACAAAGGTGTAGCTGCATCTTATTTGATCATGTGTCAACACATTATCGCTATCTTGCCATCTGATCAAAGCACAGAGCTCATTGTGAGTACGCTCCAAGTCACAACTACTGCGGAAGGTTATAGTGGAAGACAATTTGTCTGTGTTTTCCAATGAGTTAGCATCCCCTCTGAGCGTATGCTCCATCACTGTAGATACTGATCCTTACAAACAATCTCCCAAATGCTAATTGAGGTAATTAAAGCCGCAGCATCCAGAGGAAACAGGTGCAGGTGGTAGACATTATTCATGTCCCCTTGCCCTTGGAGCTAACCCTCTCAATCTAGTGAGGTAAACAAGATAGACAATGGTGCAGTTTTCAGTATTTTCTTTGTTAAGGTGAGGACACAAAAAGCTGAATTTCCCACTGGTGTTAGTGTCATTGCTAGTGTGTCACAATAACAGATTAAGTGATATTCCTATTTCTATTTCACCAACTTTTCAAATGCATATATTTTCTTTGAGCTGCATGAAGAAGAGGTCAAGTGCATCCCAAAATGACACACATGATTTTTTTGGCAGGGCAGTAATACACTGTATACTGAAGCAGAAGGATGATGGAGGTAAATCCACTGCTAGACTTTCATGCAGGAAACTCGAATGTCCTCTGTTGCATCACAAATTTTCGATACTTTTTGATACTTTTTAGTTGCTTCTTATGTTTTGGCACTGAAGAAAGTCCATGAATGGCATTTTCCTGACTTCCATGGTGACATGTCCAACCTTGAGAAACACATTTGATATAGGCCCTATAGGAGGGAGCAAGATACATAGATGCATGCTGTTCAAATAGCCTTGAAAAATCTACCACTACTGTCATTTTCCAGATCAGCACAGGCTGCTAAATATGCTAACGCCAGTGACACCAGGAACATTCGGTTCCCTAGGAAACACAATCACATAATTAATAAATGACATGTTGGTCCTTTAAGAGTCTTAAAAAGACACGAGGAGTACTGTTTTTTTTCTAGCCATCATTATCCTTCACCTCCTCCCACTTCTACAATGTCCTTCAATTTGTCAAGACTTTTTTTTTTTTAGGAAATGCAAATGCCCTCAGCCTAAATGCCAGAGTTAGGTAGTGACAGCGGTGGGGGTCTGACATCATTACAGAGGCCTTGTTTATATCAGACAGTGATTAGATTAATACTCATTAGAGAATATTTGTGTCTGCACCCTTCCTGTCCCCCACAGGCAACCAGGCAACAGGAACCATGGCAATTAAAAATGGGAAACTGTCATCCTCCATCACCCCACCGATGTGCTGGCCCTTGAAAACACACACACACACACACACACACACTCGCCAAAAATATACACATGAGATGATGCTCTGATCAAGCAGCTATTAGATTAAACACAAAGCCACGGTATGCAACAGTTTTTATCTAGTTCTTCCATCAATTCTGTGTATTTCTGGACACCGCTGCTTAAAAAAGTGTCCAAAAACTGATACACATTTAGCAACATATTGCTAAATGACCTACACGAGTCTGAATTATTGTAATAATCATGCCTGTTACAGTTTCATCAGTGTGGTCGTGTAGGCAGTAATAAAAAGTAAAATAGAAAGTAAGTAAAGTAAAATAGAATTCTGCAAGCATTTATTTCCAGTAAAAGATTTTCTTTCTTCCTTTGGCAAGAGAAAGACTTTCATTTCCTGTATTCACTCCCCAATCACTCTAATATAAAAATGGAAGCCAATCTAAATTTTGTCATAGCTCCCTTTTGCTTTCGGGTATTTTGTTGTTGTCGTTGTTGTTATGGTGACATGCCAAGTAAATAAATGAGATACACAGTTTTAAAATACAAAATTTTATTCAGATAAAATCTGTGAGTTAAGAAGCTTATGAACTTGTAACCTTCACATCAAGTTTACAACGTGCCTCAAAATGTGCCTTAGTATGTAAATTGATCATAAATGTATGCATGCTCCATATGTGCATATGATCCTCATTATGTCCTGTTTTCCATCTCTCGAGATGCATGTGAAAAATAATGATCATGATGACGGCAGCATAATTAGAACTAGGAAAATAACCATTGCCTTTGCTAGGCCATTGCAGACCTTATCACTGTAATTGAATATATTCAAGCCAGTTTTTGAATCATTTTAGCCAGCGTTTGGTGCTCTATTAGCTATGGGTTATGATCATTAGGATAAAAGGAGGTTACTTTAACATGCCCGTGTTCGGAGTGTTTGGCCTAAAGGGACAGACTTCAGAGAATTAGGCTCTTTCAGAGACTAAAGAAAAGGGAAAGAGCCCAGTCTGAGGCGACTTTAATTATGCCTGTCGTAAGGCCCCCACTTCTCTTTGCTATGGAGGAGACCAAACTCTGATCTCATGTGTCTGGAAAAGGGTTCCTCAGATGTTTGTGGTGAGATGGCTGCTGGCGGCTGCTTTCTGTGAACATGTGAATCAGCCGGTCTCTGTCTGTCACTCTCTGCCTAATTATCCAAGGAACCTGCATCTCTGCTGAGCATTCCCCTGTTTCCCTTCTCTGTCTTTATACCATGCAAAACTTCTGAAACATCCAGCTGAGGTTCAGTGGTGAGAAGGATGTTCTCATCCAAAAACAACATATACACAGAAACACAAACTCAGCTGGGGATAAAAATCACTACTTTGTCAGGAGTTTAAATATCTCATTGTAAACAAGAGCAGAAATAATCAGTCCCTTACACAACATAAGTTGTGATTTAAGCTAACTGCATGTTAGCATGCCGATCATGGTCACAGTGATGCTGCCCATCCTTATCAAGTAAACTAGACATAGAACAACATGGTTACAAAGAAAATTATGTGATGTTGCAGATATGTTTAACTAGTAAAGGTTAACTAAACTAAGTCATCTAGTTTTAGGTGTTCTTTCAGGAGTCCAAACAGGTAGACTGAATGACCATCAGGATGCCTCCAATCCCACTCTAACCATGTATTTTTGAGAGGATGTAAATAAAACTTGAGAACCTTTACTTTAAAGCTATTTAACAACGGCTCAGAGTCATTTACTTGAGATGTTGCCAGTAATGAGAGAAATGACATTTGGCTTTTATCAAAGGTTATTGTGCAGTCATTTGGTGTAATAGCTTACTTTATAAGTGTACTGAAGTTTTTATTGTTGTTATATGGCAAAGTGCTGTCATTAGGGCTTCTTGGATCAATATGCTCTTAACACAATGTCCATATTCACCTGAGAGCAAGGGGCTCTGAGAAGAGTGTTATTGAAGCAGAAACAGACAAAACAGACACTTGTGACCATCAGCCTGCCTTTTTGAAAATCCTCAGGGGAAAGTCCTCCACACAAGGAGGGATTTACTCAAAGTTACTGTAGAGTCCAGCATTATCTTTCTGATTTTGGGATGTTGTATCAAAGCTTTGTTGTTTCCTCTTCATTTATTGTTGGCTTAAGGCAGTGAATCCCTCTTTTCAAGAGTGAATTAGGTTGAAAGTCAAAGAGGCTCAGGTTGTTGTCAATAGTCATTAGAGCTTGCCACTGGCCCTGGGTTAAGACCTGTCCCACTCTGCTGTCAGGCTCAATACTATGTGGACACATGTGTCCACATCACTTCTCTCTGCAGTTCAAAATTACCACAGCTTCTGGTAAGAAAGACAAAAAAACACTTCTGTAACTGAGCTAATAGACAGATTTTATAGTTCACTGGCAAAGGCAACACAGCCAAAAGCCATGGGTGCTAGTGTATTATTTAAGTACACAGTGAGGGAATAAATTAACAAAAAGCTAAATGACAAGTACACATCAAATTTTTAGTTGTTTTAGTAGCGTAGCTCTGGGGGTGGTAGTGTTCTCTGTGTATCAGTCATTCCCTTTGATCCAGAATAATATATCTCTAATATCTATGTTTCAAGAGAACAACAAACAAACAAGAGGCTTCTCTGCCTTTGCTCAAATTTACTTAATGCTGATGCAGGAGTGTGATGTGCAACCTGAAGTCTGTGTATATGGTTTGGAAATCTGCTGGATTCCCTCTGCTGTTCTTGTGTCTGACTTCTTGCCTGCATAATCTGTTCAGTGGAAATTGATACTGCTTGGTGATGGCTGAGCATCAAAATAGACTAGCTGTGTATTTTTAGTTGAGCAGCACATAGGGTCGCTTCTGAAACACAATATAGTGCATCTGGTGGGACCACATGCATTGACTGCAGTGGGTGTAATGTGTAAGCCATGGGACCAACAGTATTCGATAGCGTTTTGTTTTTAGTGTTTTCTTTTTTTTTTAAGTTTTTTTTTATTTGGTCACTGATTTTTACTAGTTTCATATTAATTTCCTTTAATTCCTTTTCTAAAAACTTAACCTGTGATGTGAGTCTGTGATAAAGTTACTTTTTTAGAGCTTAAATATGAACTGCACTTGTCTTATCAGACCTCCAGACATAAGGCAGTGATAGGGATCTCAGTACCAGCTCTGAGGTTGGTCCACTGGGCATAACAAGCCCTTCCTCCTGCTTCAGCAGATATAATTAGTTTGGAGTTTGGGATGGACTGGCAAACAGCGTTCTTTTAAGGTCTGTCTTCTCATGTCCTTCCCTCTTCTCCTCTCCCCATCCCTTTCTTCTCCACTTTTTTCTCTGTATTGCTGCCAGGCCCTGTTTGCCACGGTAATTAGGAGCCAGAGCGGGTTTTCACGACTCCATTATGAAAACAGCAAACGGTCCAGTGGTTTATTGATAAAGCATTACACTCTGCTGCAATATTGTATGGCGATGTACAAGAATCCTGCAGCCTTTTCAGGTGGACCACCATACTGCTTCTTTCACTGCCAGATGAAATATCATAATGTTATAATAGCCCTATCACACACCCCATATAATACAAGAGTGAAATGTTGGAAAACAGCATGCCAACTGTATTAGTGAAATTTAATGCAAAAAACAACAGCAACAACAACATGAGTTGTGCCATGCTCTGTCAAATGGAGAAAATGACCACAGAAAAAATATAGCCAATCTAATCTGCAGCAGGCAGAGACAGTTGAAAAGGTAATTTCGCTCAGCAATATGCGAGGACAGCTATTTAAATGTGTTGTTGGCGCTCCAATCAGGTTTCCCAGGGTGCTGTGATATTTAAAAGTGACACGGGTGACCCTCCACATTTGTGAGGTGTCATCATGCATCAATCGCCAAGGTGTATATCAAAGCTGCCTGTAATGGTGTGTGCATTGGGATTTATATTTCCAATTAAATCTGCAAATTATATGATTATCCTCTGCACCGTGCCGAGGCCATTTTAGAAACGGATTGTGCTGTTCATTTTGTTTTTCTACAAAGATAATAGTGCCAGTGGCAAACCTACTTATGCAGTGAGAATATTAATGACTGTGGCCTCGTCACACACACACCTACATGTGTGTTCAGGCTTATACATTACACATTTAAAAACACACATAAAAACACTTATAGTTACAAATATACAAAACACACACACATTCTTGTGTAATGAACTAAAACACCTGCAATTTTTACTTTTTTGTGTGTCTGTCACTTAACCCCATAGACAGACAGACAGACAGTCAGTCAGACAGACAGAATGTAAGTCCTTATTAGCTGAGATACAGCACCGGCTGCAGACTTTAATTGCCTGTGAAAATGATATCAGACTGGGGATCTGCCTGATAAACCTGCATGTCTATCTGTCAACACACTGAAACCTGTCTGATGGCTGATACAAAAACAATCACATGCATGTAGACAAACTCACACAACCACACACACACACAGAAACACCAGCGTTCACTTGATGTGAATTATTGATTTGAACATGTCAGCTAAAAGACAGCACAGACCGCCACTGTGGGAGAGGGAAGGATATTTTGCTATTGCTTTGCTATGCTTGACTGCCAAGACAGTGTTCACCAGAAAGTTTCCACTTTCAGAATGTTTACAGAGCTATGCCTAACAATACCCTAAGACAGAGAAGGGAACTGCAAGAGTTTAAGGATGCTGGCTGAATCATGAAGGAGGAAGGATATTGAAAGACGCTGGAGACTGTGAGAGTTGTGAAGGAGAGAGAGAGAGAGAAGTAGAGACTAAAAAGGAGGAAAGAAAGTGAAAAGAAAAGAGATGCAGTGGAAACTTTCCCTCACAGGCTATTTGTATATGCATCTCTAGGGTGCCATTTTAGCTTCCAATATTTTATACTGAGTAAAATGCTGTGGGAGTATTAACTCAGTTGCCATTGCCTTCCTCTCCTTTATTACTTTTCAGCATTGCACCATAGGAGAAAAAAACAGTTATGGCTGTAATTTGGTAAGAGTGAAAAATGCTCTAAAAGCAAAATTTAGTCCTGTCCATTTAAGATGCACTTTCTATTAGACCGGCTTGTATCAAAATGCAATATTTACAGAAGTGTTACACGCCTCACATACAGTGCAGCCTGTAGCAGATGTGATGTCCTGTTTTATGCAGGTAAAGTATGGACAGGAGATGTTAGCTGTTTCTGTGTCAGCAGGCTGTATCCATCTTTTATTAGACAATATTATTTCTCTATCCGTGTTTCTCTTTTCCTCTCATAAAATAATATTTAGCAAAATCTTTTGCAATTCCAACTCAAGTCGCAACTCATTCTTACAATTTAACACTTGCATCACAAAATAAATGCGCCATAAATGCATAGTGCACACCACTGGCATCAACACATAACCAGATTTGGCATTCTGTTTGAAAGCTAAACATTTCAGCTGTCAAATATTGCTGCACATTGCTGTTATAAACGTTTCAGATTTAGTTAAAAGTATATTACAGTGCATTTTACACTGTGAATAGCCCACTTTACAGTTTACTACAACACAAAATATTCTTAACGTTCTCATTATCTAAACATATTCAACCATACTAACATAACAAGTCCCAGCACATTTACAACCTTTTAAAATGACACTCAATAATAACTAAATCTGTCTGTTTAACTGGTGCAAAACCGCTCAGACATTTGCTCGACACACTCATTTAGCTAGAGCTAGCAGGTAGCCATTTTAACCAGGAGGCCGCATTGTGTTTACATGGGAGCCGCCATTACGATCGGTAACAAAGTGTATCCGTCTGAAGGCGTAAACACTCCTGCCCACCTACCACAACACGTGTCTACCTGGGCCCACACTCCCCCTTGTGGCACAATATTAAAAATGCATGTTATTGCATACAACGTCAAATTATACAAAATACACATATAACTGCGGCCACCCACACCATTAAAACATAAAAATATGTGGCAATACACTGGTAGGTGTCACAGAAGCATATTTAGAGAAAAGGGAAGGACCAAGACTACGTTTACACTAGAAATGTGTCATCGCAGTGTTAATATGTGGTTCTGGATACACCTGTTGTGGCAGGGAACTACAAACGTTTTCCAGGCCAAGTGGACATTGTTGTGTCCAGTCATTGGTGTCCTTCATTTATAGATGTAGTTACTGAAAACAGATTCTCGCTGCAGTTAGAAGTGACACTGTCGAAGTGTTGAAAGTGAACGAAGTTTTGGGTTAGAAAACCAAATCCTGTGGCATATTTTTTTTGCCCTGTAAGCAGTCCACTGTTAATAGAAAAATATTCATTAGTGCAGCTTTAATCTGTTTAACCACATGAAACTGGTGGAGCCATTTATCTTAACAGCACTGAGCCGCTTCATCAGTAGCACACTAAACAAGTGGCTGCACACAGATTCTAAGGAGTACATGCAGAAGTGAAAAGCCTCATTCAGAACTTTTTTCCTTGGACAACATCTCAACACACCTCTTGTTTATGCAACAGAAGTGATTTGTCAAGTAGAAGATTTGAATGCGTGAGTGGCTAAATGAGAGAATGGAGGAGAGAAACAGCTTGCCATCCTTCATGATGATAATCTCCTCCGTGCTAATGCACATCTCAATATCCCAGGCAACACAAGTCAGAATGTAGTTTATGACAAGTATGGATTGTATAACAGCAGCTGGCTAATCCTCACCCTACAGGCGCATGAGCATATCTCCCCTCTAATTAGATTTATTTGCTGCTTTCATAGGACTCGTCTTTACCATTACCATTAGGTTCTCTGGTGAAAGATGTCATTAAAATTCTCTCCTGAGTTTAGTGCATTTCTGCTGATTTCCATAGACCAAATAAAGGATGAGAGGAAGCTGAAGAGCAGGATGTATAGAAGGAAAGAGCGGGGGGAAATTACAAGATGCATTGTTGATATGTAGTGCTTATTCGTGCTTTCCAGTTCACCTGTCGGTAACCATATAATAGCTGTGACAGACGTACTTTTTTATCTTGTGTTTAAAATACAATAATGACCTGAAGGTTTTTCCATCTTCTTTAATTGTACAGTATAAGAGTCCAGGGGTGTTTGATATATGTCACAGTCAAGGTGGTGGGAAGCAAGCAGGGTGCTGCTGATGGACTACCTGGAAAAGCCTCACACAGCTTTGGCTATGGAAAAAAAATGAGGAGTGCTTCTCCACCACGAAAGTCCACAGTTTCTGCTGTATAACTTCTACAAAGTTGAAAATATAAAAGCTGACTCATTTTTGGAGTCAGCCCCTAGAGGTGGCTGGTGTAACTGCAGTTTTTACACATTACGTCACAGATAGCTCACATACACATAAAAAGAGGTAGGCTACAGTTTCTATTATTATACAGCTCACCAGATGTGGATACCATATGTGGATATAAATAATTTTTCTTTATATAGTGAATTTCAAACCCAAACAGCACTCTCCTAAGCTGTATCTAACACATTCTGACATAAAAATGAAACATTTGGTTGTTAATACATCTTTCAGATGGGAATGGTGGACATCTTTGCATCTTTTACTCTGGAATCCAAGGTTCAAATCCCCCTGACACCACAAGCTGTTTGGTTTAATTTTTTTACCTGCAGTGTAGTTTTTAACCTCACTTGTATTTGACATAAAAGTGACTGGTTAAGGTTGTTAATTTTTAGGGACTGTATTATCTTGACCTCACGTTTTTCTAGTGAGGGCAGGCTGGCATTATCTTTGTTTATCTGCACTATTAAGTAAATTAAGTAATAGAACAAACTGAAGCAGCTCAGGGCACGTCTGAACAGAAAGTCACATGGTACGGTCAGTACGGAGACTAAATTAAAGGTAGGGTAGGAGATTTCATTCTGATGCACTTTTTGTTAAATTAGTGTAACTTCTTTTTACAATCCGATAGCAACCGATTAGTTCAGCAGTTTTGCTTTAAAACGAAGAATATTAATCATCTGTGGAAGCTATAAAACGCTAAAAACATCAGCCAATCCTACGAAGCGCACCTGCACGGAGTATTGGCTGGTTGGCTGCTCTCTTCCTGCTCTGCGCACACCAGAGGGGTACATGCATGATGGCGAAGTCACAGACTGGTTGGGAGGCGTGGCTTCGGGCTGAGCTCCGAGAGAAAGGGGCGTGTGTTTACTTTCAAAATCTGGCTGACTCTCACTGAGTTTTCAAAATCTCCAACCCTACCTTTAATAGTGTAAAAACTAGTTCAGTTATTCCTGCAAACAAATGAGAGATGAGAGCCTGTTGCTGACAAACTGTCCATGTTTAGCTAAGCCTTTTAATCAAAACTCAGAAGCCCAAATACAAGATGTTTTTTAATTCATATGGTCAAATCAGTGCTTTTCTCCTATAGGGCATTTGCTTTCCAATTATGTATGTAGTCCCTTACACTTACCATGACACAATTTGGGGTCATTATTTAGAAAAAAACAATATATAGTAATGACCACTTAACTGTACGTATACTTTAGTTTTCCATGGTTTAGGGAAACAGCACGGTTTCGGTTAGTTTGGATTAAAAGACACATCAGCCAGTGACAGTTCCATTTTACTGTTCTCAAGGTCACAAGTCCAAAAACACTAAAATAAACAAAAATAATAATAATAAAAAAATAAACATCTGCACTGCACACAAATGACTGTGAGACTGGATTGACTACAGCCTCTGCCATTTCCTAATGTTGTGCAGAGTGCCTTTGTAGCTTGTACATTTAGAGCAGCAGAGTTCACAGTGTTCGAGCAGGCGATGTCAGACATGTGAAGTCAAAATGATTGTGCTTCAATGCCAAACAGCTTTGAGCACATGCTGTTCAAACATGCAACCTTCAGTACCTGCAAGGCAACATCTTCGAGATGTGTTTTGCAAGAAAATATAGTCCTGTGGATATCACAATTAGAGCTAACCCTGGCAAGTTGTGCTTGGCCCTGCTGTGTGTGAAAGGCAGTTTTAGCCTTGCGCTGACCTTCCAGTCTATAATAGGTCTTATGTGGAGTCTGAGCTAGATCTGTCAAAGCAGGGTACATATACCTTTCCTTATTTCTCAGATGGCACAGAAGTATAATGTTTTTACTCACTTGTTTTCATTGTGGAAAAATGGAAAGTAAACTAGTAATGTCTGAGGTCGTTTTAGGTAAAAATAGAGTCATTTTTTCTTTATCTGAATCTCTCCCATAGATAATATAACTGTCCTAACTCACGGCTAAAAAAAGGAGGACTCAGATTGTGCAAAATGATAAAACTCAAGGGAGGAGAGGTCTGGAGTGAGAAATGTAGGGGGCAGGTGGTGCATTGGAGACTTGATAGATTCAATTTTATGGCTAAGCGGAATTTGAAAATTCATCACATATGGGCTAGAGATCACAGAAAACCTGCACTCTTTTCTTCTGATGTGAATGAATCAGAGAGAGAGAGAGAGAGAGAGGGAGAAAAAGAAACGAGACACACCCGCCCCTCTCTGAAAGCCTGATGACATACAGGAAAAGTAAGCACATTTACAGCAATAAATTTCACACATTTGGTAGTTGCGTGAAAGGATTAGGATCTGCAGATTTACTGACTGACTGGATTAGTGCGCATGTTGCCAGTGCCTGCTTTTGATTTCTAATCTGAAGACGCTGTGAAGGGGGGAGCAGAAACAAGACAGTCGTGCCTCAGATCCCATCACACAGCCTCTGTGATACAAACATGACTTTCTGTGATTAGGTAGCATGACGTATCCTTCCTAACACTCAGACGGTGTTAGTTATTGCTAATGTTGCAGGGAATGGGTGCAGCTACCACTGCAGCCTGAACAATATGCAATATGCACAATGTGATTGGTGGTGTGTGTTTTTCAGTATGTGTGACTGTTTATTAAGTGCTAACATCGTTTCAGCAAAAAGAGGCCAATAAGAATATTCCTCCTTCCTTGTTTCACCTCGGCTCCATCTCAACCTGTTGGTGTGATTTCTGTCCTCCTGGCTAGCGTTGCCATGGAGATGTGGGACGTAATTAAAAATATCTCCCCTCCATTCGCTATTCACTTAGTGCTGTCAGAGCATTGAATCTGTTCAGATTGATGCTGGGTGGTGCATGCTGCAGCCCTGTGCTGTACATGTTAGCACTGATGCATGTTTTAGTGTAGGCAGTTTTTTATTTTTATTTTGTCATTATCCGATAAAAGACAGTATTGCCAGCCAAGAGAATGGCAGAGAAGCTGTTGCAGATGGGAGATTTTTGCTTTGTAATGTATTTGTGTAAAAGGGTTTTACAATTTTAATATGAATACTTGTTATAATCCATTTATGTGTAAACTGTAAATAGAGATGGCACTCACCTGTCACCTGTCACCTGTGGTCATTCCCTCATTATGCATAACTAAACCATACATTTATCACTGGAGATCAAATAGCTGTAAAGTTTTTAACATCAGAGTTGGGGGTTGATTTGCTTTGGAGAAACATATTTTGACTGACTTGTGTCCAAGCACACTATAATTAGCATGGCATGTGAGTTAAAGGCATTATTAGTCTTTATTTTATCAAATTTTGTCTTTTCAGCTATGTACAGTTGATGTGTGTGCTGTAGCGTGCTTCCTAGCAAACTAAATGAGCAAGCGCTTGCTCAGATTATTCCCCTGTGTGTTCTGCCTCCCTTGTGATGAAGAATGAATCAGTCTATTGCAGGAACTTTGCCTGCATTTATTACATATTATCACCTGAATCAGGGATACCATTTTTCACCCTGTCAGAGCTTGTTCTTGGTGAATTCTGTTCCTGTTTGAATAATTTCTCCTTTATTATTGACATACAGAAGTACACTGCTCTCCAACTAAGCTTAAATTGAAATGTATATTTTTTTGTCTCTGTGCAGGCTGATTCTGGCACCAAATCTCGCTCACTTTGATAGTCACTCGGATGCAGTCTGGGACAGAAAGCCTGTCAGTGTCAAAACGTTGTGGTGTGTGCTAATCGCTGTGGGAGTTTCATACGTCAGTCGCAGCACCCCTGGCACTATTGTTGGTGTGTCTAATTAACACTCCTATGTGGCGCTGATGCTACACACTACCTGTGCTGAAGCACCTGTCCTGTGACAAACCTAGCATACAGGAGCAGATGATTGTCAACAATACATTTTATTAGGAATACAGTTTTTTAAAAGAAACACCCACGCTCAGAATTTGTTTTGCTAATGTTAAGATGAGAGACAGCAGGTGTTTCAGGGAGACTCAGCAGGTATGACACAGTCATGCCCTGTGGTGCTGCTAGTGCTGATGGGACCACATGCATAATACTGTGCAGAAACAGATGGATTAGAGTATGACAAAGTCTGGCAGATGACAGAAATGAAATAGTCTGTCTGCTATTTAATGTATTTTCTTTTTAAAAATGTTCCTCTCCGTCTGCTGAAAGAATATAATGATGCTTTCTTGCCAAGAGGTTTGTCAGGGAAGAGGCTTGTGAATTTGCATTTATATTTTACAGCAAGACTTATCATAATCATCATACTGCTGAACAAGTTTAACCACAAGAGAACAATGAATAGAGGAGGGAGAATATGTTCTGTATGAGTACCCACGTAAATAGCCAGGAATGTTATCAGTTCACAGTGCTTTAATCATGTTTTTTCACTTTGTGCATCTGCGATCCATGCCTGTGTGCTCTGTTGTGTGTCCTCACCAGTCAGTCAGCTCACTCCCCTACTGACCCAGTGTTCCTGGCTCTGATCCCGGTAGCCTGCAGTCCCATCCTCTCTGCCTGCACAACTCCACGATTCAATATTCAAGGCCTTTTTTTCTGTTGGCACGACTTAAATTGAGGTGTACCCAACGCATTTTCATTCCTAAGTTGTCCAATCCTGATGCTCAATCAAACTGCTGCTGGTTTCTCTATAAGAGCAATGTGCTGTTGGAATCTGCGTAAGTTTAAAGTTTCCAAAACTGTAGTTTGACCTTGAGGTTTGACAATTGTGGAGCTGAGGCATGACGGAGGTAGACAGAGGTATTCAGGGAGGAGAGGACCTACGCTCCAGTCTCTGGGAAAAAAAACCTGACAAGTATCAGAATTTTTACGTTTATTGAAATGACCTGTGCTTATGTATATGCCCTCTGATAAATAGAAGAATATCCAACTTCCGAACCAGTCACCATGGCAGCCAAGAGGGTGCCTGTGATGCTTGTATGTCACAAATCATCTATTTTAAACCTAACCAAGTGTTTTTGTTTCCTGCTTAGACATAACCACAAGTAGGATTTTGACATGGGAACCGAATCACAACCCACATCCTTAATAAGTGGACTTTGGTGGACTAATGGTATCTTAATTCAAGGGATGTATCCTTCAAAGGACACAATAGACCAAACTTTAGGCCTTTATAGACTAACAAGCTTGCACTGAGTAACAAACTCATCATGTGGTAACAAAGCATTTTGTGTTTATTTCCACAGCAAAACAGTACAGAATAGCACATGATACCCTCTGGTATATATTTCTTATAGCGAGGAAACCATATCTACATAATTCTTAGATCTTATTAGTAAGATTTTCTTCCCTGTATGCTGCTCTACTTTACACTGGTGTGTTATTTTGCCCTGAATGTGAATATTATTTAATGATATCTGATCTGTCTGCCATCTTTAATTTATCTCCTGCTTTGTTTAGTTAGAACCAGTGAGTGGTTCGTGCTACCTGATACCTAATACATGTGAATATTATACTATCCTTGTTGATGAATGCATCACGCATCAACAGGCAGCCTGTCATCAGGATTTAAAAGGCTCTGACTGATGGAGGTTTTTAAAGTCATGCCCAGTGCTTTCAGTTTAAAGATATCTAGCTGGTTACAGATGGCACATTTATAGAGATGTTGATTCATACACATGGATTAAAAGGATGAATCAGGTAATATTCTACATTTTTTATTGTTGTGAACTAATTCCATGAAAAGATCAGTACCGATGTGTGCTAGCTTGCCTCACAATTCCTGTCACACTAACCTCGGCCTGTGTAAATAGGGGTAAATAATAGTGGCTTTTTTCGGCCGTGAATTTAATGCACTAATGAGCGTTTTTGGTACCAGGATGATCTATATGTGCTCCACTTAAAATAAACTACAGTGCCAGTGTGCTTAGTGTAGTAAAGAAGATGTTGCTGACTATAGCCAATCAGGCCTTTGTGTTCAGTCCTCATTAATGGGATCAGTTCATGCAGCTTGTTGACAGTATTAAGAATATGGAATTTTACCAGCTTTATATTCTTAGTATAGCTGGCTGGGCAGACTGTATATATCTCACGAAGACACAAGCAGCTAGTAAACCCTGCCATCCTCTCCAACACCTTCAGATTGTTTGGAATCATGACTGACAGAGAGGCAGAGCGTGGCGGTTTGCTCTCATTTGGTGACAGTCAAAAATGAATCATTTAAAGTGCTCGTTTGTGGCCTCACAGAGCAGTGTTTTCTGGACTATTAGCTACACAAGCAGCATTAGGCAGATGAGGCAGACTCTCCTCATATCTCACCACACGCCTGAGGCAACACACAGAGGGAGCGACTTCAAAGTCTTCAGATAAGGAGATAAACACCTCACACTGAACTTGAAGAACCTTGACAGATTTAATAGAGTAAAGGGTCCTGTGTCTGGCTGCTGATGGACAGCTTGCCTCTGACTTCATTAGCTCAACAACTTATTGATTATAATTAGAGAAATAGCCAAATACACATTGACTGTATTGAACAAAAACCTTGTTGTAAAAATGGCAATGTTGTCTATACAGTTTTGCAGTCTCCTTGCAGGGTTTTGCTCTCTGCCTTATTAACTATTTTTGCCCCTACTCCTAAGGCCTGAGCTGCATTTGTGTTGTTAAGATATGTGGTAGAGGAGAAGATGCTGCACTGCTAAACGCAGGATGAGAGATTGTACGTGTGGGAATGGCAAGGTGAAGGCGGAAGGGTGAGGAGGTTAGTCTGTTTATGTGAGCGTGCATGCGTGTGTGTGTCTGGGTGGTTGCTGGGGTGGGGGTTTGCCTGTGGGACCTGCCTCTCAGTGTAATTGAAAAATGTGACCTGGAAAATGTTTGCCCAGTGGAGCATGAAAGTTACCTCCACAGCAGTGGTGGCATGCTCACCTGGCCCTTGACAGGGAGAGCCCCTGTATTGGGTGGGAGCTCACATTAAAAGCCACTTTATCCCTCCACCACAAGCTAAAACATGCATTATTTAATAGTGCTAAAGAATCCTAGATTTACCAAGAAAAAATTCAAATGGGATCCCCACTCATAAGCTGTGAAAAACTGACCTCAACAAGGGCACTTGGTGCACCTAATTGAACATGTGTGTGATGGTCATACTGTGGAAAATAAGACTGAAATATTTGCATTCAAAAGTATGTGGCTTTGTTGAGTAGAAAGGGTTGGTGAAAAATGCATCAGTACAAGAAAGAACTGGAGAACATTCTTGTGCCTCAGCATATCTCAGAGTTAATAAGGTGGTGATAAAATGCAATCAAAAAACCGACCTCCATTCTGCACACTCCCAAGTCATTTTCATTAACCCACCAGCATTATTTCAAATAACGCATTTATCTTCTGACCACGACAGGTATGAAGACACATGAGTGTGGCCACAGTACTTTAGCAATGTAGACAAATGTAGACTAAATTAATGTATAGAAGTGTGGAGTCAGCACAGGATAAAGGCATGATGTACATTTTAAATACAGGGGTTGATACTAGCTAACAGCCCAGAGTGTACTTCTGTGTGTTTAAAGTGCTGTAGGGATTTGGGGATCAAAACTAAACAGGAACAGGGAAGCAGCAGTGGTAAACAAGGATATTGTCAGTAAGAGGTCTAAAGTGTCTTAGCAGATGAGCACTCACCCCAATCACACAACAGCTTGTGGGGATACATACTAAGCAGAAGACTGCAAGGCAGATGTAAACAATGGAAGACTCAGAATGAATCTGAACAAAAACATGTAAACAGCTGACAATGATAGCTTATAATAAAAAGGCTGTTGTTTAAAACTGCAGTGAAAACCCATCTGTTTGCATTTTTTCTCTCAGTTGCTTGGTTATTTTTTTTTTTAAGCACTGTGTGAGTACAGTTCTGTTGGAAGTGCCTCAGGGATCATTTCACCTCATTGTGGTGGGTCTGCAGTGACAATGTGCATCAAGCAGCTAGAAAGTGAAGATACTATTAGCAGCACATGTGTGCTGCACCTGATCAACAATATACATCAGCTGTACACTGTGTTTTATGGATAGAACATTTAAGGACCACAGTGCATGGACACAATTTCTTTGTTGATCTTAATATTCGTAGTTCTAGACCAACAAATTGGCTCTTCAATTAGTTTCCCTGGAGGATGTTTCTTTGGCAGTCCTGAACCCAATCCTTGTTGGAAATTGGCAACAAAAGGCAGCTAAGGAATAGTGTATGACTGATGTTGAAGTACCAAAAATAAATTTCTTTAAATTTAGATTAGACCATTATTAATCATTAATTATTAAGCTTGAAGCTAATCAACTGCTGGTTGTAGGTGCTGCTTGTAAACCTTGGCTATTTCTCATAGCCTTTATTTTAGTTTACTTTTTAAACTTAGTTTTCATGTTTACTTGGTGTTTACAATGCAGGCTGTTGTTGTTTTCCATGTTCTCCATGTTGCACAGTTACAAAAGGTGAGACCGAGATAACAATAAATTTAGAAAAACAGTACAGATTTGCTTTCTATTGTCTGAACTTGTTTTCTATAAGCACGTTTCCCCTTTTGTCAGCTGTTCACATTCTCTTGTTATAAATAGATAGATAGATACTTTATTGATCCCCGAGGGGAAATTCAGGACTGATAAGTGTGATGTGGCACCGGTGCTGTGATAATGGCTGCGACTTTGATATATAATGAGTAAATTAGTTGCAAAACAAAAATGTTTCTATCTATTTGCAATAGGGATGTCCCGATCCGATCACATGATCGGAAATCGGGCCGATTACCTGATTTCAGACTCGATCGGAATCGGCTGTTACCTCCCGATCAGGACTCGGATATATATTTATTAGGGCTCTCAAAGTTAACGCCTTCTGTGCAGGGTGGCTATGACTAGGCCTGTCACGATAAACAATAAATCAATTAATTGCACGATAAATTAAATGGGCTCGATAAGTTTTTCGGCCGTGATAAATTACATTTGCACGCTGGTTTGTTTTCCTCTCTTTCTCTCTCTCTCTCTCCCTCTCGCTGCCAAAAACACCTTGATGACAAAAGGCGTCACTCCGGTGCGTCGTAGCGTATAAAGGCCGTCGGACTTTATATGGCCCGCGGCTTCTGTCTTAAAATGTGTCAAATCAACAGGTAGTTCTTATTTTTTAACTCATTGTGTAACGTTTACGGGATGTTCTGAGCAGACCACGGTCAGCTCGGTGCATCACAGCGCTGCAGGGCTTGGACGTTACAGCAACACAGAGAGCTGTGAAGCTGCTCAACACCGTTTCAACACTTTGCCACAATTCACCAAGACATTAAACATGCTCATGTATAGAACCTGCTCTCAGAGAGAGTCCGTGTTGTACGAGTGAAGTTCTCTGCCTTCTCACTGGCGGCACTCGCTGCAGCGCCACCCATTCTAGTTCTCTTGCCCAGTCCTCTTGTGCCATCTCTGCTGTCAGTTTCTATGTGTTTCTGTCAACATGGTGGCGTTTATAAAATTCACTGCAGCTGTCTGCAGCGGCCTGATGCGCATACACACATGCAAACGCGTCCGCACACAAGCACATGTGCGTACAGGTGAGCCCACTCCCAGAGAGTGCGTGTTGTTTGGCTCTCTGTTGCTCATGACGTGCTAGTTGGTTTGACTTAACTCCATTGACTATGCTCAGATAAGCCATGGTAATAGGCCTACCACCACTACTCATAATAATAATATCAACATTAATATTAATATCATCAATAATAATAATAATAATAATAATAATAATAATAATGTTGATGATTGGGGCCTTTCCAGTGTTAAATGTTCTTTAGAAATTAAAGTTTATTGATCTTATGGAGAATCTTGAAAGTATCGGATCGGGACTCGGTATCGGCAGATACTCAAAATCAAATGACTCGGACTCGGACTCAAAGGCAAAAAAACCTGATCGGGACATCCCTAATTTGGAACACTTGTAACAGAGCTCTGCCTAATCTGTCATATGAAACAACATTTTAATGTCCATATAGTATTTCTCTAAGTAAGTGGCCAGCTTTGCAACATTCATAATATGACACAGAGACAGGGGCTAACTGAGCTTGTTGGCCTCAAACAGCATTATAGCGCAGTAAATGCTTCAGGGCCAGTGAGGAGAACAAGCTAATTATGGATCGATTCTGTGTAAGAGGGACTTGTGCTTCCTTTTTTAATGAGGGAATTTGCATCTTCCATTAAACTGATGTATGTGGGCATACATCACATTATAGAATATTACATATGAGCTGGAGGAGTGAATTTGTGAAGTTCTACCACCCACATAAACTGCTGCTCAGAAAGATCAATTGGCCTGCCTTGGGCCGTCTCTGGCATTTCCTCTTTTGGAAGGTTTTGATTGTTAAAAATCATTTGAGTTCTGCAGAAGTTATCATTCAGTCACTTAGCTGGTATGCACCTCAAAATGTAGCATCTCATTTGCTGTCTCTGCACTACATCACCACCATCATCATCAGCTTCCACAACCACTACATGCGATAAAGAAAAGCCATATCAGTTAATGTATAAATGAGAGTACAAACAAGCTAGTAAACAGTGTGAATCTAATTAAAAGATAATGTCAGCCATTTTGTCACAAATGTTTCTACTGCTACGGGCCTATCTTCTAGCCCTAGGGCTCTCTATCTGTTGAGGACTATTGCTCTCTACTTGCAGGCTGTATCTTTTAGTTACGCTGCTATCTACACTTCCTCACCCTGGACTATATCTTCCTGACTTGGTGGTATTTCTGCTGGCCGTCATGCTTGACTGTGCTGACCCAGTATTTCTCTCTCTCGAAGATCAAATATCCTGTTTAGTTTCTTGTACTGCATAAGCTTCAGAATATTCTTCTGGAGGCAAATGGGAAGAGAAATCAGAAAGCAGCCATATATACACATACTGTAAGTCTGATGAGCTGTACTGCTGTCGGCAAAATAATAAAATCTCATTTTTTTCTTTCCCTCTATATGGGAACCAGTAACAGAAATACAGTATATTAAAATTCTGTGTCTGGAAAGCCTGTGTTTTGCACCCCACTGAATATGCCTCCAGACCTCCATTCTCTTTGAGGATGGCTAGACTTTACGCAAAAATGTCTTGGTAGGAGGATGATATTTCTGACAGGAGGATTGACCAGCCCTATCTCCAGAGCAGCAACTGCACATTCAGAATGAACATCACCCCACAAACTGGCCGCTGGAGGGGAACTTGAAAGAACAGGAGGGAGAGCACTGACGCACCTCTGAAGATGGTTTAGCATCGACCACTGACAGCAGACTTCAAAGACCCAGTTATGAACATGACAGGCAGCCAGCGCAACAGCCTTTGAATCTACTGCACATTTTTATCAAGAATTCATGGTCTATTTAGAACTGAGTTTTTTTTTTTTTTTTTTTTTTTTTTTTTTTTTGCAGCACCGGGAATTTGATTTGACTGTACATTTCATCGCTGACACGGTAACTCTCCCAGGTCTCTTCTTGATGTTGATATATATGGGACTTGCATTTTTATGAGTGCGTGATGTTATTCCACATGGCAGCTGTTGATATTAGTGCGCCTTTGATTCCTGAGGAGTTCTAAAGAAATGCTGCACAGAAAAGCCCCCCAAGGCATAACTTGTTTATTTGCACAGATATATATTAACCCAATCAATTTTCCTCAACTTACACCTTGTGGTGAATTGTAATGGAGCAGATGGGTACTGAGTAAACTCTAAAAAAACAAAAAATCAAATGCTTCAAGACAAAATCCTGGCAAGTTCAACAAACAGACATAATTTTGGTGTTTATGCATTCAGAGTAGCTTACCTGCTGCTTCATGCTGTGATGCTTGTTTGGTGATGAGGAAATGCAGTGAAAATAATAACTGCAGTGAAATTCTATTAAGAATTTAGTGGTTGTGATTGGTCTATGTCATATATATTTGAGTAATATTTAAGAGCCATTTTGACAGTTTGACATACTAATGGATGATTAAACAATCAACAAAACAATGGAAAATGCAGACAGAGTATTGTTTAACCTTTTCAATCATGTTTCCATTCTTTACATGGTGCCCTTCTCTCAGACTAAAGTCACTCTCAAGATCACTGGTGCTGTATCCAATTCTTTCACTCCATAAAATATCAACCCCCAAGACATGGTCACACACGGTCTTGTTTGTATGAGGGAGGTGCTGATACTTCTGTGTGTAAGCGCATGTGTGTGTGTGTACTCAAGCATGTGTACTTGCCTGTGTTGCAGTGTCATCCCAGCCTGGAAAATGACTTATTAAAATGAAATTACGCAGTGCCCTGACCCATGGCAAACGGCATGAGCTGCAATTTGTCTAGCAGTTGAGCTGTGAATAAAATCTGATTGGCAATAATTTGGCTTTGCTGTTGATATAACATCCCATCCTGCACGTCTTTTCTCACCCCCCCCCCCCCCCCCCCCCCCACACACACACACACACACACACATCTTCTCACCGCACCTCCTCGCCTTACCGTTGATGTGTTGATCTAAGGGTGAAATATTACTAATATAGTGATCCGGGGTCAGTGAGCAGATCAGTGTGATGATGGCACGTCGGTGACTGAGAGGTTAGGGAAAGGTTATATGAAGCTGGATGAGCTGATGGTTATGTTAAATGCCAAAACTGACTACTGATCTCCAGTAAAAGGCTCAATAGGCATGTGTGTCTGTGTGTTTCTCTGTGTGTGGGTGAGTGGGTTGCTCGGGGTGAGTGTGGGAGTGTGAAGCTGCACAGGCTGACCAGAGTGCACATGGCTATTTAAGCAGTTGTCTTATCCCTTTGTTTTATGTCAAATCAATGTGCTTCTGTGGTCGTATTTCTCAGTGTGCGTGTATACTTCATGTCTATGTGTTGTTATGAGGTCTGGCTCATTTGTTTTACAAAGGCCATTTGCTGTGGTCATCTCTTTTAGCATAAAATAGAATACAATTACATGAAGCGCTTTCCAATTTATCTCATTTGTCCAGTTTAATAAATGTCTTTTTGTCCCTATGAAAATACACAAACACTGCGACAGAAGACTAAAAAAAAGAACTAGGCCTGTGTGATAGAGGGAATGATAGGGGTGGGTAATGGAGGCAGGGTGTTAAAGACCCTGGTGCAATGGAGGCCTTGGACAGGTTGATGTAGTTCCAGCAATGAGCAGCTCATAAAAAGTGCTATCCGTAGGCCTTAGGAAGATATTCTATCTCTCTGCTGCTAATGGCACAGCCTAAAATCACCTGCTCCATCAAAGTCAGACCCGCCTCTCCAACATAAAATGCACCAGCAAAACAGCAGGGGAAACAATAAGGTTGCATGTGCGAGTGTTACCATTTGTGGAGAGACATTAACTTTATTTAGCAGACAACTGTGGATGCTTAAAGCAAGGCAGTAAGTGTAGGTTCAGATGTTGGTTTGTTTTTTATCTGGGTTCTTTCTGCACCCAGATAAAACATTTGTACATCTAAAAATCCATAACACAAACATTTTGACCTTTAAACATAAATGATAATATGTAAAACAACACCCAAATACTTGATAATGAGTAAACCTGAAGTTTTATGGGCTAGGGAATGGCAGTGAAACCTGTGAAAAACCTGAAACAATAATATAGAAATAATAAGTCCACTCATGGTCCTAGAATCCTAGTGATTAAAAAAACAACAACAACAAAAAACATTATAAGTCGAATACCTGCATTTTATTTCTCAGCACTAAGATAGTAACACAAAAAATGTAAATCAGATACAAAAGAAATATGGAAAACTATGTAACAACAAGCCCGGTTCAAGCGATTTCTATAAGTACTGTGGTATGTACTGTAAATCCACAGAGTCTCTGTTTACAGGCCCCTGGGAGTGCTGTCAAACTAATGGCAACACATGGGCAGAAGTCCTACTGTACCAATTAAGGATACAAAACATTAGAAAATCCTGAAGCAGTGTAGTGGAAAGTAAATCAACATAAATACACACAGTACACACACACACAAACTCCACTTCTCTCCTGGAGACATACCCTCCCGACCTTAAAACATATCTTTACCTTAAACTGTATGGGGACCTGTCGGTGTCCATACAATGTACACATAAATGCATAAACAATACTGTGATTCTAGGTGTGTACATATTTAACGTCTTACATGAATTACTATAAAGCCAATGAAATGTAGTTATTTATTAACAAACTTAGATATGCATGGTTATAATCTAGCTTCAAACACCACTTTTAGTCATGCAACATGTATAAGCTTCTTTCGCTGCTTCTGTCAAGTCAAGATGTTTTTATCTTTTTCTGGAATGCCTTTGGGCAACACAGCAGGGAGAGGAGGAAGGAGATGCATGTGGTTTATCAACAACACTGAGTTCTCCAAAAAACAGTTTTCCTCCACTGCTGTGCACCCTGTTATTGTAAGAAAAGTGATGCTGGGATTCTGATTGTGAACTTTTAAAAATGTAAATGCTGTACTTTATAATATTCTGGAATCTTGGTGGGAAAAGTTCCTCCTACATTTCACTCCTTAAATGTCCTTTATCTTAATTCAGCACACTCGACAGGTTGGAAATAAGCAGAACTCAGCCCACGTAATAATTCCTTTGATCGAGCCTCCTGTGGAGGAATGAGAAATCATTTTGACCCATGGTTCATTTATGTGTCTCTATATATTATGATGAGGATCATAACACTAACAGCTGCAGGATGTCAATCAGAGAAAACTATGAGAACGTGTCTAATTGTGAGCTGTAAAAGCAATAGAATAATCACAGTCATTATTGTAACCATCACAATCATCACTGAGCCCACGGTCAGGTGTCAGTTGCTTCGAGGAAAAAAAATTTCCATCAACAGTTGATACCTACGGTGACCTACATGCACAAATCGCTTGCTCTGGAAGCTCATCATCTTAAATTAACACATCATGATCTTAAATGTCTTCTTCCTAGTTTAAACCCTTTTTACTGACAGTAACTATTTAGTGGTTGAACCCCGACTCGTTTTAAGGTCGTGATGTTCTCATCTGTCACATGACAATAGGGGTACTTTGTGTCTCCACTTGAGCTTTCCTCCAGAGACAGAGAACTTAAATTTTCTCTCAGAGCTAATAGAAATTTAACTCTGCCCATAACTCCGCTGAGTCCTCCAGGCTCGACACTAGGCAGGGCCCTGGAGGAAATAGCTTCAGATGTCATTTACTTTACTGTTCTCTTCTTATCTCTTTCATTTCTTCCCCCTTCCCTGCTCCCATATCTTTTCATGATGTTTGCTGTCATTGGCAGTAGCTGGAGTGGCCACGTTGTGGAAATATTGATTTCTTTCCTCCCTTCTTTTTTTTCCCCCTTCCCTTTTTTTCAATCCCCCCACCTCATTCCACTTCCCCGAGTTGCATCTGAGGCTTTGGGTAGACACATGACCAACCCACTTCACTGGCAGCTCATCCTGCTTCATTCTTCAGCTCTTTCCCCCTTTTTGTTCCTCTGTCTCCTGTGTTTTTTTTCTCTTCTCCCAGAGACTCAATTCTGACATCGTGTTGTGGCTTCACTGTCTTTGAAAGCGCTTTTCATTATTGGGTAGCAGAGACTTGGAGGTGTTGTGGCGTGGGGGGTGGGGGTGGTGGGGAGATTCTCTCTGCCATCACTTTACTGTATTCTTCCCAACATCCATCAAAGCAACAGAGGCCCACGCTCAGGCATTTGGCTCTCTGTCGACCTCAGTCACTGACGACTCATTTCCCCTGACAACACACAAATAACTGTAAACTTTTGCTATTAGTGAGGTCACTGCAAAGTGAAATGTCTTTCAAAGTGTATTGACACAAATCTTCTCCTCGGCTCATTGTTTCACGTAAAGAGAGGGAAGGTTGAAGTGATCGTTTTCTGCTATGCAGAACCACCTCTCTTTCTATTCATGGTGAGGAGACACATACACTCGGTTGACTGAGGTTGTGCCAGCCAGAAAATACGGCCTACTTACACAAAAATTATAGGAGCTCATTAGAGAGGTGAGTTACAACTGTCAATCAATGATCACATGACAGTGTAATGTGCATGTATTTGGTTTGGCTTGGTAAACATGGACAGAGCTGCTAAGTTTTTTACCTTTCTGTTTTGTTTCCAGCACTTTTATGTTTTAAAGAACCTCACAGCATCAGTACAAAATGTTTAAATGCTATTTTAATGAAGATGGGTCATATTTGTGGCTGAATTTGACTAAAAAAAGCATGCTGGAAATAACACTTTATTTCTTCTCAAAGTAGCCACTAGCACACTTTTCTAGAGCAACTAAATGAAGTGAAATTGAAATGGTTGTTGGTGTTTTTTTTTCGTCAATGCATCTTACCTTTTTCATGCTCAAAGATACATATCAGTCTGCAGCTGCTTTGTTTGATTGCTAATGGATATTGACAATAATGACTTCCCAGCAAGCAGATGCCCAGAGTCTGCTACTGAAGAGGACATTAGCATTGTAGCTTTACTAGCTCCCATTAGTAGTAAACAAATGCACCTGTCTCTGTTTACCATCTCTGCTATATTGCCTCTGACAACACACCGACGCCAAGTCATAAACACAGAGGAGGAGCAATTCATCTTTATTGCATGCAATCATTCTAAACATCCACGTGGGTTTTCTGTCCCTGTAAGACAGGTCGGATGGTAGCCAAATACTCCCCCCTGTGACTGAAACTTCATCACTTCACCTGAGTAATCCCATTGGTCCACAGTCAAGAAATACTATGTGCCAACTTTACCATGTGGGTTTATGTTAAGTATTTTTCTGTCTTTTTGTCCAAGGAAAAGCAGGTACTGTGCTACATGTGTTACAGTAGTGTTGTGATATATTGGCTTTTATTAGCTAGCATGATTAAACCGGGCCAGGAGGGGGAGCGGGCAGGTGCTGGACTGATGAGCAGAGTGACAGTGTTAATAGACTGAGGCTCCAGGGAGGTGGCCCCTGTTTGCAGCACCAATCCGTCTTGATTTCTGCACATTGCCTTCTTCAATTAAGCTAAGTGTTCAGCTTTGGTCACTGGCAACCTGGGCACCGTCACTGGGGATAGGGGAGCATACTATACATAATGTGCAGTATGCATGAAAATGACAAATACATGGTAGTTGTGCTACCATTGTGAAATATCAGCAGGCCACAATCAAAGTTTATTCTCTCTGAATTTGGTAGTAGCTGTGACTACAGTTGCCTGATTGGATGTGAGCTGCTAGCCTGTAATCTTTGGTTGCTGCTTTGCTATCTCTAAGATGTGTCCCGGCTCTTCGCTCAGCGGGAGGATGCAGCAAGAGATGATGCAGAGATAAGACACTGAGGGATACTCTCTCTTCATGGGGGCACAGAGGGAATTAAAGGTGTCCTCTCTCCATCTGGAAAAAAAGGTTATTATCTTCATCACCTAGCCCCTGCACCTGACACTACGCAGCACCTTTACTCAAGATAAGACCTAATCTGGACTCTTACCTATGTCTTTATTTACTTGTGTCAAGGTTATGAGCTGCAGAACACACTGTCCTTATTTAATCACAACTGACAACATTGACTTGAATGAAAAAAGAAAATGGATTGATGTTTTCTGTGTATTAGTGTATATAGTAAGATTAAACAAAACAAAAAAAACACATAACAGCACGCAACATGCTTTTGTTTAGTTTCAAAGAGCTTATTGAAACCAGGTTATCGACTTTTGCAAAGTGAATGCAAGGGGAATGCAACCATGTATTTATTAGGGCCATGCTGTAGGAGCCAAATTCTCCAGTGAAACTAATGTAAATGGAGCTTATATTTTCTGGAAGAAAGACTAAGAAAGACATCAGCAAAGTGGCTTTTGATGATTATTTGTTCACCAAATGATCTTCCTGTGTTCGTCTTAATGCAACCAACAACCATCAGGAGAACAACTGTCAGTAAAATTATACATTCTACCAGGTATCATTAACCAAAATGGCCTAAGCAGCACAACATCCTCTCTCTGAGAATGAATGCCTCCTCAGGCGAGACTGGTGTGTTATGGGGGATGCTGATGACAGGCAGTGAATCTAAATTCCTATAGATTGTTTCTGTAACCTTTCTCAACTGAGGAATAACAGAGACGTGATCCCAGCACCACTGCTCTTTAGATTGCTCCCTTGCTGTCACTTGACACAAATAAGACAGTGACGCCTGGGATGTGGCACTGCTTACCTCTGCATTGAGCGGGTGGGAACGTGCCATCTTTTGACCCCCTGATGCATTTCAGAAAAGGTCAAGCTGACAGTCGTCATCACATCAATCCGCTGTTGTGACTCTGTCACTCTTCCTTGGGATCCCTTCAGAGGTGGGGTGCTGGGTTGGGGAGAGTTTGAGAACAAATTTCCCTGTCTTGATTTTCCACTACCCACTCTTGGTTTTTGCCTTAGAGAGATGGTCTGTGGGGGTGGAGAGTGGAGGGTGGTGGTGGGGAGGGTGACCTTTGTGACCACCTTATCTTGTGGAAAGGTCACAGCAAGGCCCCTTGAAAACCAGAGGGGTGGGGAGGATCGATCTGGAGGCTTTCTTTTATTTATCTCAGTAGACATGCTGCTCCTGGTGTTCTTCCAGGCCAATGGTGAGGGGGAGAGATAACGATCTATTAGTGTTGCAGATATCCTCCTCTCTACCTCTCTCTTCGCACAGCCCCCTCTGTCCCTTGCTTTTCTTGTCATAGACCTTAACTCTATAGAAGCCTGGCTCGGAGCCAGGGGCTTCGGTGGAAGGAAACTTGGAGGTCATCACAATGGGGTGGTTGACATCCTGGGGTCAACCTGATCAAGCCATGTCATTGTTTAATACAGTGTATAGAAGGGTGAGAAATCTGCTGCCCTCATAGAAGCTGCTATTAGAACTGAAGGAGCAAAAGGGGGGGGAGGAGAACATCACATACGCTTTTCTGTCCCGTCCCCTTTGACTTTTGCAGTGCAGTGTATTAATGGCCCCGCTCTTATCACCATTTATCATTTGAACAGTGCAATATATAGGAAGCGGTAGCATCAGTAGAGGGAAAACAAAGGCAAGATAGAGACGTTACACAGTGAGATGAGCGTGCTTCAGAAAGCTTGGGTGATTTAATTAAAGCTTTCCCACTGTTTTCAGGTCTGTGCTTTGTGTGGAGATGGAAAATGAAACAAATGACTCATTGACACTGCTGTTGACTCACACATAGCTCAAGATGTCTTAAACCCTTAACATGGATAGCATTCATGAGGTAATCTCATTGTGCAGCACAACACAAAGGCATTGTAAGTCTATTTTATTTACTAAAGCACCACTATTGTTTGCACATAACACTCTCTGCATGTTGTATAATTGTTCCACCCTGACATGATGCAAATATTTCTCCATTAGCCCACCATCATGGTCAATTAGGCCCAAACTTTCTCCACCTTTTTATCTTCTTAACCAGGGTCCTCATATGCTGCTTGTGTCACAGGGCCTGCAGATAAATAATTCAGTGGGGTGGGGGGGATTTACACCTCCCGTCTTACCCAGTCAGGCTGTAAATTCTGAATGAGGGGAAACAGGAGAATATAGTAGGGGTGAAGAAAAAAAGGGGGAGGGAGATCAGGGAGGAGAAATGCTGTGGGGAAGTGGTCCCCTGGGGGCCATAGTCTCACACAGGCAACATCATAAAGTCACCATTAGAATGCTGTATTTATAACAGTGGGTTTGCCCCGGGCTATGGCTGTGATACTGAGTCCCCCCTCCAAACATGCACTCTTTCACACTCTCTCTATGGATCACCCTAATCGCACACATATAAACACATACACACACATCCACATACTACACACCACCCATATCCACATAGTAATGTGATTTTCCTCAGTATTAGCAGAGTCTCTCCATAAAACACACACTGTGGCCTTCTTCTGGCACTGCAGTCCCTATATATGGTGTTCAGCAGGGCGCCAGCATCACAGAATATCAATGGCTTAATGAGGCGAAGGTTCTTTCTGATGTGCCGCAACATTGACTCTTTGGGGGGAACACGGAGAGTGAAACGACTCTGTGAAGAGATAACAACGCCCCCCAATGGACTTCTGGCCAGCTCTGAGCATGCTCAATGATACAAAACATCTCAGTGTTCAAGGATACTTTCCCCTTTTTTGTGCACGATTTTGAAGACTATGGGCATTTTTGCTTTGTGATTTATTAGTATTTATGCTTCTTTTTGGATGATTTAATACATTTTTTCTTCTTGCATTATCGTCGGGCAGTTTGCTGCTCTGTTTCTGTATCCGATCCATTAAATAGACATTGTCCTACTGTAAATTACAGTAAAATTATAGGTAATTGAGAACATTTTAATCAATATGTATAAATAGTAGATTTACTTTGTTAGTGTGAATTGTAATGTGGGTTGAAATGCAGCTCTTCATGGATCTAAACCAGTGAAGCTGTTTCTGAAAAATAGGAGCTGATCAGTTGATTGATTATGTACAGAAAATCTGATGTAAATTTAATACCCTTCTATGTCCAGCTTTTAATTACAGACCAGTGAAAGGCCAGCCATTTTAATGCATAATGGCAAAGCTACACCGATGTAGCAGAGGAAGGCCAAAGGTGAGCAAAAATATTCAGCAGAACCAGTAAACACAGCACAGTAAGCACACCAAATCCCCTGTGCCTTTTCATACACTCTGTTGAAAAGCAATAAGAGGAGGTACAGTACCTTTTGTTTATCTGTCCCACTCATGCGTTTATTGTCAAACCTTGTTTAGGAATATAATTTCCCTTTAACTGGCCTTTTGCTTTCCTGGCACTCTTCGGGCTCTTTCATGTCAGCGGTCTACAGTGGGGCTGCTGCCTTGGAATAAACTCCTTTTATTTAAAGCTAGCCAGAGGGGTCAGAGAGCCTGATCTGTCATTGGCAGTGTAATAAACAGAGAAAGAGAGTTCCACATAAACACCTCCAACCAATATGAACAGCCCACTACAGGAAATGAAAATGTGGCCATAGGAACTTAACCCTTTATAGTTCACCAGGTAGGTAAAAAAAGAGACAAGCTGCATTCTAGTGTTTAGCTGTATGCCTCTGTATCCTTTGTCTGGGTTACTGAAGGGGGCATTTCCTGAGGGCGTCTGAACATGCATTAATTGGTTGTCATGGAGAGATACGGCTAAATGTGAACGGGGTGGCAGTGTCGAATCCCATTTAACGAGAGAATAAAACAGTTTTCCAATGAGGCTGATAGGGAGAACCGTATTGACCTGCGGTGGTGCTCGTGAATAACCAGTTGTCTCCCTCAATCGATCACAGCACAATAAGAGACAACGTGGAAAGAAGGCTGGCATGATTTGTGTGTGACATGGAAGGTCGAAACACATGTACAATGTACTGGCTCCTCTGTTGCCATATCTATTTAATTTTGTTTTTGAGCCCACACACGCACTCAACTCTCTACTTTTCTTCTTTGTGACAGTGTCCTCAGCGGCAGAGCCCCGCTGTACATCCATGCATGGTCATTAGGCTCAATGCTGCACGATTCTCAATGAGGCAGCACTAGCAACTGAGTTGACCCTCCGAGGGCACCACTCTGACTCGCTCCTCTTTCTCCTTCGTCTTCTGTTCTCACTCGTCTTATTCCCCACAGTCTGCCTGTCAAAGGGCCAAAGCCTTGGCTGCTTGTTGCATGCTAACATTCAAGTCTGAAAGATGGGACAGAGAGCAAAGGAGAGAGAGGGAGACAGACCGAGGCCGAGACCGTTATAGCTATGGGCGCCAACCACCAACAGACTTTGAGAGTTGAGTGAATAAATGCCCTGTCTTCTTGGGACAGGGTGCACTCACTCTCACAAACCAGCATGCATGCATAAAACCCTAGGGGTCGAGGGCCGAGGAGTGGAGAGATCCTCTGCAGAGAGATTGATAACGCCCACCGCTTCAAACAGCGGACAATCCAAGCAAGCCCAATGTGACTTTTAAAAACCCCAATGAATAGTGCATGGAGATGGGTCAAGGGCAAGATGAGTGGAGGGAGGGCTACAGAGTTTTCCTTATCAATCAGGGAGTCATCAGGGGAATGTGAGAAGACAAGCACCAAGCTGGAGTTGGCGGGGGTTGGGATGGCAGTGGCAGGATAAAGCCCCTTTGATAGCTGTGAAATGGAGAAACAGATGCAGAGAGCTGGGAAGAGCATTATGGCTGGTGATAGGAAATACTCCAAGGTATTGAGCCTTTTAGGTGTATGTCACTGGTGTCATGTTTGGCTAGCCTGACTAAAGTTAATCTGTTTTCAGAGGTGAGGTAAAAGCTCAAAAAAACTATCTCAGAAGAAATGTATCAGGGTTGAGGCCATTTATCAAATTTTGACTAATGGATAGCTTGTTTTTCTGTCGGAGAAAGGGTCAGAACCCAGGACTTTGCTTCTTTGTGACGCACAGAAAATACTAAAATGCTGTATGCGTGGGTTTGGAACACTTGTATGAATAATATTACTTCATCTTTTTATATTCTACACTCTCTCTTCTAGCAAGAGACATCATAGCCTAATGATCAATACTAAAGAGAACAAACTTATGAGCCACTGACTTTGATCAGTGTGATTGAAAATGAAGGCTTCTATTCAAAGGACTTTGGAAAAGAATACCAGGTGGGAAGAGCTTTTATAGTGGCGAATCAATATAGAGAATCTACAGCAGGGTTCAGCCTAAATGCCACCCCGCCCTTTGGCCTCTTATCAGCACCCAATCACAGGCAATCAAGCTCCTTTAAAGGCTGATTTAACCCTGATGAGCCCTAAGCTGGATGAACCTCACACACAGACAGCACCAGTCACTCTGAGACACACACACACACAGACACAAAACACTTTCTGCAATATTGCGGCAGAGATTAAAGCCACATGAAAGGGGTAGAGACAAAGGTGACGTCTACTCTTTTGAAATGGCAAGAGCGTGGCTTGACATGAAGCGAGCGGGTGAGTGCTGGGGTGAACAAAAGGCTGCCGCCATGTGAGAAAAGGGCAGAGGCGGGAGCAGGGCAGCAGTGGTGGGGGGGCAGGCCTTTAATTAAAAGGATTATATTGAGGTGCACAGTGCTGCAGAGGAGCTGTCCACTGAGCCTAGATTGACTACAGTAATGAAACCTATCCCTGTCGGAGGAGAAGGAGAAAGAGAGAGTGAGGGAAGAATGCAGCACTAAAGAGGGGGTCAAGAAATTATACAAGAATGGGTTTAGAAAAAGTAAACATTAAGAATAAATGTGTGTAATGAGGGATCATCAAGTGGAATTGGAAGACGGGTGCTTCAAGTAATAAATATACAAGGTCATAAAGAATAATAACAATGAATGAACTACGGCATTAAATTAGAAGTTCTCATAGATTAAAGTCATTACAGATATGCTTCCGGCCAAGGGAGAGTTTCCCTCTTTAATGTAAATGAATGCTAAGTTTGGCATATTCATCCAGTGCCTCTGCTTCTCATTAATTTTTATCTCTGCAGATATAATGAAGTCATAATAGCGGGGAGTCTGATGAGTTGTCAATTAGAAACTTGAATGATCCCTTTACTGAAATAAAAAAGAGAGAAAAGGTTATTGATTCTTCTGCTCTCTTTAACTCACTGGTAACTATCGCCTGTCGGCTGCTACTTATTCTCACCTGTGTCAGTCCTTCATTTACACTATCATATCATGTAGAGAACACATGATACTGGACATAAGATATAGTTGTTGAGTGATATTTGTTTTTCTTTACTCTAGATTGTAATGTACAATAAAATCAACACAACTCATGAATTGTGCTGTCACACATGGCTACTTGCTAACTTTTCAGCATGGAGATAAGTCTTACTGTGTCTGCCTCTGACTGTATTTGTGTTATCGTTCCAATCCGTTGTGTTGTGTGGAACTGCATGACTTCCCACTGCTGCTGACCAAGATTAACATTATCTCTGACCACCCTGCCAGAAAACCAGACACTGCAGTAAATGAATTAGATAGAGGCAAGACAGGGAAAAGTATAACTTTTGGCACCTGTACTGTCTGGTACATTGGTAGGTTTGTCATTTTCATCACGTGTGTATCTACACACACATCAGCCTGACAGCTTGTGAGGACTGAGGTCATTACTGAAACTCTCATTCTGGACACTTCTCTTGGCGTCTAGATACACACACACACAAAGAAAATATGCACACATAACATTACTGTTGACAACTCTGTGTTTCTCCAGATACTGGTAACACAATCAAATACAGCATTAAAGACAAACAATGTCACATATTGAAATACAAATACGTAATCCTGATCAGAATTGTGATCAAGGTAAAATGACATAAGTAGAATATAGTTTGTTATAGTTAAACTGTGTAATTACAATGCTGTTTTTTTGTGAGTTTAGAAGGAGGCCATTGTGTCTATACTAACTTGTAGTGTCAACATCTATTGGGACAATCGGACCAGTGAGGGCATCTGATGGAGGTTCTGCCCTATGCTTTGAATGGAAGAGGCCGAGTTAGGCAATCAATATCACAGTGTAATCAGAATTCATATATATTTAGACTGATTTAGATGAGAGAGAGAGCAGTCAGGATACCCGGGAGGTATTTGGACAATGTACCTATTTTTTCTCTGTAATTTATTTGTGATGATAAAATTCATCTACAACAACTTCTACAATGAACTAATCATGTGATAATAGCAGCTTCATGCGAAATTACATGCAATGTTATCTGTAACATTTTAAAAGGTCAGTTGCAAAAAGTCCTGTCTACAACAGGCCAAATCACAGTGCATTATGTATTATTTACACATATGTTATGCACTGATGGGCCATTAAGGGCTCAAGGATCTTTAACCTACAGTATATATAGTAGATAATGAGTAGAGTGAGGTCAGCGAGTTGGCAGAGAATGTGTATTCTATCTTCTAAAGGTAGCATTATATAACCTGAAAACTGTTCAAAACTTACTTATGTATTGGCTTAGCATTGCAGAAAGGCACTCCTCAAGTGAGTGTGCCTGAAGAGGTATGAAATGAATTTCATACCTTTTTCCCCTCCCTCATTTGCCCGACGTTTTTTAGCCGGTCTCCTCTGCTCAAGCTATGTGTCTCACCATTACAGAGCTAATCCATCCATGACAATGTTCAATTTCCTCTGGGGAATATGGAGTGCAGTGGGGAAAATTTGCAACCCTGTGGCCTATCTAAGTACCATTAACGACAGCACCCGCATCTCTCAGAGCCTCAGCTTTGTCTGTCTCATTTGAATTGAGTGGTTTGATTTGAGAATCCGCTGTGATACAATCTGCTGTTACACACACCTTTTTCATATGATAGATAACAGAAAACCCTCACAAAAACCCTCACAGTGACGTCATTGAAGAAAAGCTGCCTGAGAGGTTCACTTGCAAATTTCATCAACACCAAGAGAATGTAAAGTCTTAAGGAGAAGCTTGGAGAGCAAAGCTTGCATGTTTTAATGCTCAGTTTAGTAAAACAAACATAACATTGCCACAGAGTATCAGGGTCATGATTTAGTTTAGTGATAAACACATCTTGAATCCAATCAAATATTAAATTACAAACCAGACAGCTGCATAACTGTTTTGACTGACTCCTGATCAGCTATTCATTTGTTGTTGGATGGCCATGCATCTCTGTGTGTTTAACTGGATTGACATGACGTCCTGGTGTTTTAAGTTTGTACTGTACATCCTGTATCTGAACCTATACAATACCCATTCAAAAACAGAATTGATAGTGTGCGTTGTGTTGGTCTGTAGCCTTGATCCTTCCATGTTTTAGTGTTTTTATTGCCCTAATATAGCTGCTATATTTCCAACCATGCAGTGCTGCCTTTCAGTTGTGTCCAAAATGTGCATCTGTCTGGCCCTCTGTGTGTCTGCTCAATACGCTATCGACAGACCAATCATTCCACAATCATGCTCAGCACACCATCTTTATTACTGATTATTGACCAGGTCATCCCTGCCTGCATGGCACCTCACGCCAACATCAGGTACCAGGAGCTAGAGAGAGAGAGAGAGAGAGCGAGAGAAGGAGAGAGAGAACTAGAAGAGCGGCTGGAAATCTGTCAGCACTCTGATGAGCTGATCTACTGCTGGGTTTTGGATTGCTAAGCCAGTGACCTACAGGTGGCAATTAAATGTCAAGACATTTAGATTCCAATTCTGGTCTGTTGCTGAGTCACATAAGTCATGCAGTAAATTCAGATGTGTCAAAGCTGCTAGATAGTGTCTATCAGATGTAAGTTGTTGCCATCAGGTCCCTCACCTGCCCTTCACTTATTTGCCACTCAGGGGGCAAGAGACTGTCTCCAGCAGTGAGAGAAACTTCAAGAAACTGTTTTGCAGTGAACCCACTCACTATATTCTCATTTGATTGTTCGAAATGGGCAAATGTTATCATAAATGTGGACTGACCTGGAGCTATGAGAGAAGAATTCTTCTTTTTTATAATGTCCTACAAAATTCATGGAAAATGCACAGACTCTGCATCATCTTTTGGAAAAGCTGTAATGAATAAAGTGACACATAGCACATTTATATGCAAATTGCACATGCGCTGCTAAAATGGTGCAGTAAAAGTGTACACTAGATAATCGACAAACCAGTTGCTACTAAATCTATCTATCTATCTATCTATCTATCTATCTATCTATCTATCTATCTATCTATCTATCTATCTATCTATCTATCTATCTATCTATCTATCTATCTATCTATCTATCTATCTTAGAAGAATAGGGATAACTATTTTAATTAAACTGCTCCTTTACAATAATTACATTTAGGCATACAGTATGTCATTCACCATGCAAATGGTGTTACAGTACGAAGCCTCTTGGTGTGTGTATGTTATCAGCCTGTTATAAATGAATTATTAGAGGATTGCAGCTGCTACACACAGAAAAACATTTTAACTGTTTCAGTGTTTGCTGCAGGGCAGCAGACACCGAGGGCTGTAATTCAAAGAAACATAAACACACACACACACACAGGCATATTTCTGATATTGATATTGTGTGTTTTTCTATTCTCATCACATATCACGTGTGTGCTGTTGGTGGTATAAGCTGAATGCCAATGAGAATGTGTGAGACATCCTGACATCTACAGCATCTCCAAGGTCAGTATCTGAATCAGCACTACACTTCAGTCTCTGTGTATCCATCAAGCCCTTTCTTGAAGGAAGATCCATGACATTCCCTAACTATTTGTTTCTGTCAGTCAAACAAGGCACCTCGGAATCCGTGATCGCACACTAACTTACCCTTTTGCATTCAGGTGACAGATGAGCTTGTGTTTGCATCAAATTCTGTCTTTTGAAGGCCAAATTCTCAGCCTCTGTAGAAGCTTTTTAAGGCTGGTATTTTAAAGAACAGAGTTTTAATTGATAATTTTTAAAATAATAATGTCATTAGTGAAATGTCACTATACAAAACACAGTATATCACAATAAGGATGTTGTGATATAATGTTTTAAAATGAAATGTTGATATAGTGTTAACTCAAATACCAATTACCAGTGCATGCTGAGTGATGCTGCATTGATAAACTTTGCTGTGAATACTTCAGACCTCCAAGAGTAAAATCAATGTAGAATACTATAAAACTGTGGTGAAGCAATGTTATTATGGCATTAAATAAGCAATGTTTGTGATATATGCAGAGCATTGAATTAATTCTGGTGTGTCAGAATATTACTTCCTAATCTGTACAGCATAGAGACAAACAAAAGTGATCCAATCTCAGTTTGTGTCCACAGACTAATGAGGAAATAGCAAATATTTGCTATCTTAAATAAAGTTCTATAATATGTCATAAAGTGAAAACTTAACAACAATGATCTGTGGAATCATTCGTGCTGGCAGATTCTTCTCCTGGAAAAACTGAATTGCTACTAAAAGATCCATGGCAACTTCATTCTAAGTGTGCTGAAAAATTGGTAGGATGAGTTTGATGCCACCAAATAATGAGGGGAAATATGCATGCTGGCAACTCCAACTAATTAGTGTGGAACACCAGGATTATGAGTGATATAAAATGCATTAAGTGCCAGCAGAGTAATTTGTGATGTAAGACAGTTTGCAACTTTAAGGCCTGCCTGTTGGGACCTGGTGGGGAATAAATGAAATTCATGTTTGCATACATTACTGTTGTAAAGTTTTAACAGCAGAGAGCTGAGCTGATTACACATTGGCTGCTACAAGAGAGCAGCCATTAGCATTGTTCTGCAGCTGTCAGAAACTCTTATCCAAAAGCCAGCAGTCAGTCTGATACTTGTTCATCAGATCCTTTGAGAGCCATTGCCAGCAACATTACTGTCTACACAGGTCGTTGAATGTGCCACACAAGGCTTTAAGTTCTTGGCCTTAAAAGATGGTTGCAATCAATAACGTGTCACCTGGTCAGTTAGGGAGGGGGGAGTTTTGAATGCGAGAGACTGGACTTCTGGACTCGTCCTATCTCGACTTCTGTGTCAGTCCTGTGGACATTTGTTGGTGCATGTATTATTTTTGTGAAATATTCAGTGAGAAATGGATTCTCAATTTGTACTATTTGTATAGAGCCACAGCTAAAGTCCACAATAGCTTTGACCTTGTGTCACGCTCAGGCCCCCCCAGACAGATTCCCTGCTTTTTTTGTTTACTATGTTCAACCCGAGGATTTACTCCAGGGGCAAAGAGTAATTGTGCATAAAATGTCAAGGACTGTTGTCAGTATCCATACATCATACCCACATATGGTATGTTAAATATACGTGCTCCCATGACCATGGTCTGCATACAAAGCCTGTGCCTGTACCACAGAGAAACCTCAAGCTGGAATTCAACCACCCAACTATAATGCTGACATCTGTGCCTGCCTCCATGTTGATGTTTTTTTTTTACCTCTTTTTTAGTCAACATTTTAAAAAAACAAACTCCAAATGTTTTTCATACAAAACTCAGATTTCATTAATAAAAAAGAAGGTAGTGTAGCATTTGCTGTTTTAAGGTCACCATTTGTATAAATTGATTTAAGTAAGTTTGGAAAATTAGGTAAAATGCCAGCCTTGTAACAGACAATGTCTGAGGACAAAAGTCACCAAAGAATCGTTATAGGCAAAAATGAAATACTCTGATTGAAAGGTGCAGAACCAGTGTTTCTCCCTCTGTGTCTCTCATGACATGGACACCTAACACAAAGAGTTAATTTGTTGAGGAGGAGAGGATGTGTGTGAGGGTGTTGCTGGGAAAAGGCTTCCCTATTATCAGGGGATGAGAGTGCTAATAAAAGACAGGAGCTGCTGGGGTCCAGAGGTCAGATGCACATGTAATGAATGGAGAAATTTAACTCATCCAATTATAGGGAGCCAAGGCAAAAATCCATACTGTTACTCTGGGCAGAGCGCCCAAATGCAAAACTAATAATGTCAAGCAAAGCCCCAGCTTTGTGTAATGTGTGTGTGTGTAGTTCTCACATCAGGCACTTGTGTGAGGCACAAAAGATTTACAATGAAGTGAGAGTGAGCAGGATGTGTGCAGCGGAGAGGTGAAGGTGTTTTATGGAGTGTTTGTGTACGTCTGTGTATGAGTGTGTACACATTGACATGTGCATTTTGTGACTTCAATTTCTGCAGCAGCTGCATAGGAGAGCTTCTCATTTGGAGATACGTGATTTTTGTAGCACAGTGCAAACTAAACTGAGAGGTCAATAAGCAGGAGTGTAATAGGAGCTGACGCCTTGTCCTGTGTCTGTTGGGGTATTGGCTTTAACTACCATAAATTCACACTCACAAGCACAGAAATTGTATAGATTATGTAAAACTGAGGAAGATTATGATAATTCTGTTTATGGTTATTGATCTTTCTGTCGTTAGACACATACAATTACTCATGCATTTCTCTGTCAGATTAAACATCTGATGAAAATTCAGTGCATGCAATACATGTTAGCAAATATGATCCTTAACTTTTGCTTGACGTCAATATTATACCTTCAGAATACAAACACAGAGATGTGCACAGACCTTTGACTTAATGACCGCCTGTGTAAACAAAGGCTCAAAAAGGGCAAGCTCGTTATTGAGGAGACACTTTAATTAAATGAGCAGCGCGCTGATTAAATGATTAAATATATTTGTCCCAAGAAGGAAAGATGGAAGTGAGAGGAATTAAAATCACTCTCTGATTCATTTTTTCCCCCCATTTTTATTTTGATTTTTTTAATTGGGAGCCATACCCCCTTGAAGGCAAAGTCATTAGGCCTTATACATAACCATCGCTGCCACATTAAAATCACATTACACAACAACGATAATCATTGCATTCAATTACACATGGTAATAAATACCCGACGCCATCTCCAGTAAATCCATTAGCCTGGTAGACACACACAACACAAGCACACACTCAAAAATGGGACAGAAGATGCCTGCCATTAAAGTTTGGACCCCTTGGTTTGAGTCTCAGTTCTACAACCAGTGATATCAATTGGGTACATTGCCTGAATGGATGGTATGACCACGTAGCAGTCGCACAATGTAAGCATGTAAGATCTCACAGGAATACATCAGATAAGTATCATTTACTGCAGCTCCATAACAGATTTCTGCTACATTACTCTTTCTCATGTACAGAACGCTCAGTAAGATTCTTAAGACTATCCATTGATATCACAAATGTTCCTGTGCTGTACATCTGTCACTAAAATGACAGGAGACAAAAACAACCAAGATTTTAGTCTCAATTCATTAGTGTGGAGCAGGCTACAATACACTGCAGGCTGCTGTGCACATTTTAGCGTTATTATCAAGGAGAAAGTGACACTCAGCAAAGGAAAGCCTAACAAGACAGGCCTGTTATACAGTGTATACGGGGAAAATGCTAGAAAACACACACATACACACACACACACTCTGCTCGGTGCATTTCATTTTCATATCTTCTGCTCTGAACGGCTCAATATTCTCCCTGCACCCCCCTCGCCTTAACATAGCTCATCCTACACCTCTGCACCTCTCCTTCTCTTCGCCCACCTCTCTCCCCTCTTTGCTTGATGGCAGCCTCACTTGTAATTAACTGTTATGTGGGGGATTGATTGCGGACAGCTTAGCATTGACCAGCTTCATTATGGAGTCCTTTCAAAGTGGGATTCTGAGCCTGCCAATACTCCTGAGTTTATTTCAGTGAAGGGATCAATAGCTAGCGCATTAAAAGCTTTATTTGGGCTTTGTCCGGCCCCTTGAGTACCTTTGCCCTGGTTGCTTTGTGGATATTTCAGGTGCCACCATGATGGCTGCTTTGACCTTTGGGGAGTGGGAAGGTGGCATGTCCAAAGATGGCTTAAGTTATAGTGGGTCTGGTATCTCTTAAGGTTTATGTCGACTGTGTGGTGGACTTTCCTTAGTGTGATGTAGGCTGATAAACATTCCATCAGCAAACCAGGCAAGAGCTCATGCGCTTTGTGACTGGAGATTTTCTCAGCACTTATCCAGATGTTGCGATATGTGACACTTAGTCACTGCAGTGCAGACACCCTGCAATGTTTCCACTCTGCCAGTGGAGTACAACGGCGTAGCACTCTGTTTCAAAGCTTACTCTACAAACAGTATGCTACAGCACTCCTGCATGAGAGCATATACACATTGAGGTATCTGGGGACTTTCCCTCTGAGATGCACAACACATATACACACACACACACATACAGACACACAGACACGGGGTGGCCCTCTGATGAGATATCATTTTGTCATTTAGCATGCTGTGTTACAAGATGTATCTCCCCTGCCAAATCATCAGCAGCAACCCCAGCTCTGTCCTTGTCTGGTGTTTCCCTCAAGGCTACACACACCGCAGAGGAGCCGCACACCCTGGGAGATGGAAAGAGCATGGCTGCCATGTTATAAATGACTCCAAGAATCTCTTGGAGTCTCTCTCTTTTTCTTCCTTGCACACTTGCTTCGTTTCTCCTACTTTCCCATAGACACATGACAGCAGCTTGCACGCGCAGAGAAACACACCAGCTGAGGCCATTACCAGATACTCTCTGTGGGTGCAACGTGCATAGAAATGATGACCTTGCCCTGAAGCCTTTGTTCTTTACCTCTCTTGACTCTCTTGAAATGTATCTTACCAGTGAAATAGCAGGGTATCCTTTTTCTTTGCTTTACTCTATGAAAATAATCCTCACACAGCAGTATAGCCTTCTGCCTCCCTGTCTGGATATTCTCTCATTATTAGCTTTTTCTTTCAGCTCCTGTTAAGTAATATTCTTTAGAAAGTGAGATATTGTGGTGTCTGAGCCCTACTGTACCTCACTGACTCCACAGTCGGTCCCTCTGTGTTTCTACAGAACTAATAGCCTGCAGACTCAGCACTAGGGTGGCAGAAAGATGAATAAAAAACCCACAAACGTACCCCACTGATACCCTGGACAGTGGCGGTGACACTTAAATAATAAGCAGTGCTTAGCGCTTTGAAGATATTTTTTCCTGGCTGTGTGGGGCTGAGGTCAACTCATTAGTAGTGTGAAAAACAAAGAGAGCACATACACATCGATGCACACAGGCACATGAATCTCATAAGAATGTGGGATATTATTGCCTTGCCTATAATCTCTGATTAGATGTTTAATAAAAAAAAAGTATCACATTACAGTGGCAATTGCCTGATGATGATTTAGTAATTTCTGTGGTTTGTTTATACAAGAGTGTTGTGGTAGAGAATGTTATTAATTTGAAAGATTTAAAAATGGATTTCTGTGTATAATATTATTTAACTAGAGTTCTTTTCTGCGGTGCAGAATCCTGTTGCTGTCATTTGCTTTTAAATCGTTACAAAGGCTGCAGCATTACCTGACGTCCCCACAGAGAATCTCTACAAAGCTTAGAAGTGTATATCAAAAGGAAGTTATCCTTGGGAAGATGGTATTAAAAACACAAAAGAGAAAAGATCACATAGATATAGCAGCAATGTGCAAGTGTGTGCCGGAGGGCAGCCAGTGGGGCTTAGCTGTTAATGATTTCTTCATGCTTGACACATTTCAAAACAAAACAACTAATGTTCCCTAGATCAGGCCAGCAGGACAACATTAGCAAGGAAAAGATCTAACAGTCAGATAGGAGTGAGGATTAATTACAATATGCCCTCATGATGTACTGTGATGAGGCACAAAATTGGATCAGAAAGTGTGTTTGTAAAGGCTACTGAAGGGTATTGGTACAGGTCCCTGCTACGTCAGAGGTGCTGAGAAAGAAACACTTAAATAATAGCAGATTTATGAATCTAATACCACTGTGGGTTTTAATTTGGCTCTGGATAAGCAGAAAAACCTGTAGACAAAGTCTGATGATGGGAACCATCTGTCCTGTAATAATCAGTGAGCCTTGTGGCAAAAAAAGGAAAATAAAATGCTATGCACTTGGAAGATAATCAATCTTTAAAGTTTGTTTAATCAATTCAGAACTATACATACTTGATAGGTTGAAATAATTCAACACAAATTGCCCATTTTCCTTACTGGAGATATGTCAATATTCATAAGCAGTCTGTTCTAGCCCTTATAAGATCTCCAGATGGGAGGAGGACTGTCAAAACATCCCCACGTCAAGATGAAACAGAAAAAAGATATCTATTCAATTCTGACGTTTCATTAATGAATAATTTTACCCATGCATAAATATTAATAGATAAAATTAATTACTTAAATCATTGATGTGGAGGAAAATCAACAGGGGAGCTCCAGAACTCAACTATGTGCTTTCTGATCTCATATGATGATAATCCCTAGTAATTAATTTGAACATTTTTACATGTTTGTACAGTTTCACTCTGCAGACCTGCAGTAGCTTATCTATCTATCTATCTATCTATCTATCTATCTATCTATCTATGAAGATAGTTCTGGCATGCATGGATATAATTCTTCACCTTTGCCTTTTTAAATATGCTCTGATCTATGATTATGCAAAGTTCTTCATCAATGTCCCTAAACCATACAGAATATTCTGTTAGCATCAAACATGAATCATTATGCAACTTGGCAGGCTGACAATGGCTAATGGAAACAGTCCACTGCATAAAAACTCTAGAAATCTAATCTTAGGTCTACCAGTTGACCTGGCTTGGGTGTCCACAGGAAAAATGGATGGAATACCCTTGGATCTAGATTTGTTTGCGGGCACAACTTTTATAGCTTTATTCTCTATAGTATTGTATGGGCTTATTTATACAAACAATATCTCTACATAAGTAAATATTTGATAATACCTGAAGGCTCGCAACCATTGATAGAACATTCATCTACCATTGTTGTTGTTCAAAGGGTAAATTTAGCTGAATAAGTCAGTAACTATCCCAGACCCTTATAGAATATAACTTATTTTGCTATTGTCCAGGCTAATGATACAGACAACACCTTGTAGTGAATATGATTTTTTGTCTTTGGTATGTTACATACTATCTGAATCTGTGTTTAATGTATCGTTGCTGACCCACTTGGCATTGATTTTTTTTTATTTTATTTTGTTATGCAGTTATGTAATTCACTGCCAGAGAGTCAAAAATGTATGTAACGTCTTCATAACAACACTGCATGTTAAGAAATGCTCACAGGTACATTTCAACCCACCAAGCTGGTCCATTCATTGTGTCAATTCCTTCAGAATGACTTGCAATTGGTACAAACTGCTTAAATGACAGTGTGACCTTAAGAGCAAGGATGCATCACCTAAAATGGCTAAATCTCCAACCAGTGTTTCTTCTGTAGGAATTAAAAATGTCACAATGTCACAGCACTGCTCGCTGACTTCAACGTTATAGTATTTTCCATAGATGAGCTTCAACACGTAACAAATGAGCTGTCTTCTCCCCTAAATTTGCTAATAGGGGACTACTAAAGAGGCGACTAAAGACTACTCTGTTGACCTTTTAAAATGCTGGCTCCCAACTCCTTATTCTAAATCCCCTGTTTATTGAATTGGCTACTTCTTTAAAAGCTCCTTTTAAAGGAGCAGTGCATAGATTTTTTTGTGTGGCCTTTAGCATCGTTTTCTCCTCCTGGTGATTACAACTCACCCTCAACCTCAGCAGAAGCACCAGGGGAAATGACCAAAGGGTCAATCATGTCTTCAAATGAGGCAACTCCTCATGTGTTCTACTTGACATCCTAAATAACAATACATGTACTCATGTTTCTATGCATACATATGTATTTAACATATATTATGGCCTCAATATGTTTTTGACCTAAAGCTCTGATCTAATAAATACCGTTTCACTGCTCACCTGACAAAAATTGCTCAGGCTTAGTAGGAGCCTGATGCTGATGGACTGCTCTACATTGCCTCTGACACCTGAACACAGAGAGGTAGGAGAAACGTACATTATTGACAGAATAATGGAGACATGCTGATGAACAGGTATATAGATGCATCATGGCAGACATAAGATGTTTTCTCCTTAAATATTTGATCAAATTTGATCAAAGGTATAAAATAAGAGTTATTACAACCTTTACAGACAGATGAGATTACAAGGGTGGATTATATCCTATCCTACACATATACTTGTGCACAAACATACACACAAAAAGCCAGACAAGCACATATAATAATCTTGTACACTTTAGTCATATTGAGTTCATGAAATGTCTCAGCCTTTAATGGGAGAAACATTAAAAATGTATGACATATGTACAGCCTGCTCTTTGGATGTCAGACACATTACACTGGAGTCTTTGGTAAACACAAGATAATGATACCTTCCATGTTCTGACACCCATCCACTTGCCAGACAACATGAGTTCACTCTTACTTGTATGCGCCCTTCCACCTGTCCATTTATCATGTCTTCCTGCACTGTGGGTCGACCGCTTCACTAATGATGCCAATTAATTGAAAACATTAGTGCATCTCAAAGATTAACGTCCCCTGTATAAGGGAAAGGATAGCGGGGACAGGCCGGTGTGAGGTGTGTGCACATGCATATCAAAGCCTAAACAACTGATACACAGTTTGGTTCCTGGTGATTAACAGACAACAGAGGTTAAAGAGAGAGGACAAACAGGAGTGAGGTGATCAAAGATGTCTGCTGTCTTGAATGAGAGATATAACACAAGATGTCAGCGTAACTGTTGTGCCAAAAGTTCACAATGAATGTGTATGTTATTTCTATTTTTGTTGCATTAGTTAAATTCTGTGCCAGCTTTCCCTCAGTAATTATTGGCAATTAATTGATCTTTTTGTTTATGTACAGTATGAGAATATTGCCTGGGTACTTGCATCTGTGTGTCTTTTTTTGTTTTAGCATGTGATGATTTATCCTGTTGCTCTAACAAATGAGTTGCCTTTTCTATCTGAAGTGAGTCTCCTAAATATTCACATATTATATGCAACCAACTTCATACACACACACACACTGTATTACAAAGACAGAGCAAGAGAGAGAGTGGGAGGGTACTCTGCCAGGCTTGGCGGTGTTGCACATGCCTGGCAGACAGAGATGATGATAGTAGGGGTAGCTTCCAGCATCCTAGACTCTGTATCAGCCAGGTGTCCATGGAAGAGATATGGTGAGGGCTGAGGTTGAGGCAGGAGTGGGAGGGGGGACTGTCAGAGCCCAAAGGAGGATACTGGGATGTAAGAGATGGAGACAATGAGCAGCTGTACAGGGTACTGCTAGATCCAGATGAACAGGTCTTGCAAATCAGTTTCCTTGTTATTTTTTTTGTTTGTTTTTGATTTTTTTCTAATGAATGTGACATATTAGCTTTTTCTGTTCCTTTTTTGTAACTATATATAAATGACACATTTTGGTTGTATGAATTAACCATCCAACTGGCAGCAAGAAACAGCATCATATTCTTCACTGACTGCTGTGGTGTTGGTGAATATCAGAATTCTATCAACTTAAGCACAGTGTGAATGGAGTAAGTATGCTTTATTGAACAAATGGGGGCATTGTAGTTATATAGTTTGCCCCTTTAATTACTCTACCAAGGCACTTGATTGCCCACAACTTTACTATTTTATTTTTTGCTCTCCTCAACAATCTGCACATCAAGTGCCATTCATTTGTGAAATGCTGATAAAATCTGTAATTTTCTTTTAAATGAGCCCCAGAGATGCAACTTCATTATTAACTTCATAAGCTGAAAATATTTCAGTGTTGTGCAACCTCTGGTGTTGCCACTCGTTTAAACAATAAAAATGCAGATAGATTTTTTTTCTGTGATATACTCTAAAATAAATAAGGAAAAACATCTTCTTTTGTAAAGAACATTATCACCAGGGCTCTTGTGTTCCAGCGTGCAGCATTGTTTACAAATTCTCTCTTACCCAGCTTGCCAGCTGCTCCAACCAACCCAATTACTGGGTAAAACCCTGGCTTAGTCTTCCCAGAGTTCTGCACTACATCCTGCATCCATCTCAGGCCCCAGAGAGCTTCCTCTCAGCTCTCCACCCATGTCATTTACACCTCCCGCTCCACCCTGGCTTAGGTTGCCTTCCCACTGCTTTATAATGCCAACTACAGCCCCCCTGCTGACCACAAACACACAACACACAAGCCAAACAGGGATCTTAAAAAAAAACTGGCACTGTGAATATGACACAGCAAGACATCTCATTACAGCAGTTGAAGTTTTTTCCACTAGTGTTTGTCTTGACTCCACTCATCAGAGCTGAAGAGACTGCTTGAGCTTGCCTCCAACTTTTTATTGCTGAACAGGAGAAGAGGAAGAGATGGAGGGAAAAAAAGCATGGATGTAACAGAACGGAGAGAAGCTGGTATGACTGAGAGCAGACACCAGAGCCGAGAGAGATCTGCAGGAGAGGTGCTGTAGAGTGGCCTTGCAGGAAATGAAGTTGCACCTGGAGCAAAGGAAGGAAGAGGTAACATGAAGATGGGTTAGGTGTGGGGCAGGTGAGAGGTGACAAAGCCACTGAAGCTGAGCATAGGTTGAGTGGGGTTGAAGCCACACTGTAAGCCCCTCTTTCCCCTGAGACAGGCAGAGTTAGAGGACCAGGATGGGACTGGGTTACAGGGAAGGACCCGGGGCCATTTCATTACAGAAAGTGTCTGTCCAGAAGATGGGAAAAGGATTATCCTCCAAACAGGATTTATTGGAGGGGATAATTCATTGGCTGAACCCACAGTGGGAAAGTGCCATATAGGTTGAGGTTACAATATCGCTTCATTCACAGCTCCCAACTGCCTGATTTTCAGCAATATATGTGTTTGTGAGTTTGCTCAGAGTAGAGCCTTTGTAAAGAGGTGGATGCATGAGTGTGTGTGCGTATGAGCAAGTGGGTGTGTCAGCACAAGTTTGTTTGTGTGGGGTCTATGCAGCTTTCTGCTTCCAATAATACAGAACAGTTCAGTTGCCATAGGCACTGTGACATGATTAGTTCTCCCTCTTACTGGTTGCAATATGAGGCACCAAGAGACGGTTTTGCTGATATAACATAGTAGAAATAATGAAAGCAAAATACCTGTCACAATCACTTAGGTGACAAGGTGCACATCCCAAATGCAAAGAAACAAAATGCACTTTTTCATGTTCATGGGGAATATGTAAATTGTGCATATTGTATCCTCTCATTTGTTGTCTGTTAGAAAACAGCTGAGGTGTGAAAAACTAGCAAACAAAATATGAATTGGGACTCATTTGCTGTCTGTGGGCCTGCAGGGCACTCCATGTCTCCATCATTGAAAAAACAATGATGGGGACATGGAGGAACACTGGAGAGATTTGCATTTAACAAACTGATGTCTCCTGGCCTGTCATGTTATATTAATGCTGGAGGAAGATTGCCACATTCTGGCCCCTTCTAATGCGGTAATAAGACAACTGGCTCCACAATGCAGGGCTTTCATTTGCTGGCTAACTGAGGAGGAGGAAGGGATGACAGTTCTGAACATTCTGGCAGCCGGGAAAGACATCTTTACATCTTTATAATGGTCCAGATTTACAGCATGACGACTTCCCCTGTCCTTGGTAATAGCAGTCATTTTGTTCACTGAAAGACTGGATTGACCAGCGATGTTTTGGCTAAGGTTTCCTCTCCATTCACGCTGATGTGTGCATCACACAAATGGGACATTTGCATTTTTTGCTTGCCCTTTCATATTTTTCTTAGGATTGCAAAAATGAGTCTGAAATCATTCCCTTAAAAGGCCGTTGATTGGGGTGCCGGGGTCTGTAATTTGCAATTAACAAACGGGCTCTGGAATTTGATTTGGGTCAAGGTCCTCATTTGCATACTCCTTCCTGACTAGTGGAGAGACTTCAGGGGTGCTCTGTCTCGATGACAGTGTCTCGTTGTCTGATTTATGTTCAGCAGTCATGGTGGGGGAAAAAAGCCAAGCAGTGCTACCCAGCTCCGCATCAATGTGCTTCTTGTGACTCGTCATGCTCTTGCAGTTAATGAATTCTGAGCGCGAGCTGTGATTTCTATTGGTTCATCTCAATTGCCTGTTAATGGCAGGGTCATTGGGCCAGGGAAATAGCGAAGTCCACCTCCATTCTCCAGGGGTGGTTACTACGGGAAGACAGTGCTTTAAGCTGTGACCTGTTGTGATGGTTTCTGGAGGAGGCTGGTGATTATTTTTTACCTGGGTTGGTGGAAAAGGCACTGAGGTCTTTTGCTCATATCTATCTCCACTATAGAAAATTGTTACATTTACTCTCTGGCTCAGTAGTAGTAGAGTATTTTATCAAAAGTATTTTTTTTTCTTTTTTCTTTTTCTTTTATAATGGGTCACATTTGATGGCTAACCAAAGTATATCCTGACTGAGATGTCTATCACTTGGCTGTGTCAATGTCTTTCCTGTAACATTAATTACTATTTGACTATTACTTGGTCTATTTTCAATGTATAGTTCAAAGAAAACCCTGTTCTTACTGGTGCCCCAAAACTGAGAGATTGTTCACTGGAAAACTAGTTGTCAGCAATTCTATAGCCCAATAAATGCAGTAAGTACAGTAAGTTTTTCTAATGTGTGAATACATTGTATCACAACCTGTGGCCTCATTTCTACGAAAACCACTTGGGACAAATTGCTGAAAAATCTTGTGTGGCACTATGTGTGGCAGCAGATTTGTCCTAGTGGTAATCAAGCTGGTAAATTGGCCAGTTGGCTGTTGGTAATGTTACGAAACCAATGCCTGCAAAGGTGGTGATATGTAATCATACAGATGGGCTGTAATAAGTCGATACCTTAGTCGATAGCTGTTACTTCACTGTCTGTTCATAATGTCGCAGTGTTTCAAATACCTTTATGATTTGTTTCATATTATTTTGATAATTTTAATTTATATATATTTTTAGAGTAGAAAAAAACAGAACATGAGGATTTGGAACTGTAACCTTGTTATTTGCAATTTAACACCAGGCAAAAAAACTCACAGGTAGATATTTTGAACTCTTTACATTGATGGCATCGGTTTTGACAGGCTCCTGCGCACTCACATACACACACACATATACTCCCATGCCCGTAAGCAGACTGTCAGGTGTAATTCTTCTTTGTGACAGAACTATGAAGTCTTGTGTCAAGATGCTTGAAGTAGAGCAGGTTGAAAGAGAGGTCTGCTCCCACGCCAGTAATCTTTGGGCTTGTATTTGAAGTGCACTCAGGCCCTGCTGATGGAGTAAGTTCCTCACAGCAGGGGGTAGGACAGTAAGTTGCTGCCCTTGGGAGCTGCTGGCTTTCATACTGTTGACTGGCAGCTGTATTTATCTCCTCCTCCCCTGGTTTCTTTTGAGAGACTAACAAAAAAGGAAGAAAGACGCATTTGTTGAACAAAGTTATAGCCTTACAGAATTAGCAGTTAGTACATGGCTGGGCAGTACTTAATTTTTTTAATTCAGTTTACAGACACTGTATATTGGATGTCATCTTCCATTTGATCCTGAGATATTATAATTTTCAAATTTTTTTCACTTTGTGAACAACTATTTTGACTAACCCTTACTTAAAAACAAAATAAACAAATCCTTTTATTTCTATATTTATTCAGATAGGCCTTTTTACCGCAATTCTGCACAGAAATAACTGCACTGACCTGGGTAATAACTGCAGCACAGATATTGTTAAAGGACTGTGTTTAGGTCTTTGGTATTTACAGCTCTATTTCCCCATAGTTCATTACCACTCACTGTAACCATGGAGTGTGTTTAGTCAGGGAGCCTGTGGCTTGACAGTCCCCAGGGAAGAGTGTGTTTGTTTAGGGCCACTGCTCTGCTCGGACACTGAGATGCAGATGGTGCAGGGAGCCGGCCCTGGAGTGCCTTTGGACACGCTCTGGCAGAGTGCAGGGTCATGTTCTCTCTCCGACTACAAGACAGGAAATCCATTTAATTACCTGTGAAGCAGAAGATGGGGGTGTGGGGGGCTGACAGAGGAGGACTGTGTTCCCTGAGCACTCTGCCAGCAGGAGGGAGGGAGGGGGGGATGGTAGAGGAAATACTGTACAGAAAGAACAACGGAAGGAAACCTGTTACTTTTAAATTCTTCAAACAATCTTCAGCAGTTAACCTAATTGTCTCATCTCCTCCTCTTCTCACTTTTCTCACCTGCCCTTTCTTTCTTGACAGTATTCTGTATTGGACATGTTTTGTCCATCTTCCATCAACTCTCCTGATGCCGCACCTTTTCACAACTCTTTCTCTCATCTTCTTCTGTCCTATTACGTCTTCCTCACTGTCACTGTAAACATATCAATGATTTATATCTGTTACTCTGTCTTCACTCACTTTTTTCAGTTTGTTCCTGTAAACTTCTACTGTGGTTTAACTTGTCCCATGTCTCCATTTATGTCCTCAAACCTATTTTGTTTACCCCTTCTTAGCCCCCAGGAGAAAAAAATCATGCCCAGCAGCTGGCATGTATACTGATTTTAGCTGTGTTGTAGACCAGAAAACCTCAATGCCCAATGGGATAATAGCTAGATTAACAGTGTGGAGAGGTAGTAATACACAGCTATTGTGCCATTATGCAAGGTTAACCATGACATGTCTCACTGATAATGTTTGACAAAACTAGTAGGCTACCATTGTGCCATTAAGTTGATACAGAAACCAAGAATGAAACACATAGTCAAGGTGGCTACATCCATATAGCCAGTCTGCGATGGCATCATCCAGTCAATCCAACATGTCAATTGGATAAAACAATCCACAGAGGATTCATGTTGATATCCTTAGCTTCAGTGTCTAGCTAAAACATGGACGTGCATTAAAAGGTATTTATATCAAATTCTTTCACTCAATACCGTTAAGATCAGGCGTGAGAAGACACATTGCATCCTAAGAGAGGTCTGCAAAAGTATCTCTGAAAATTTTGCACCATTAGCTGGTATGCTCTGAGGAGCCATTCAACAGATTGCAAGTTGAGTGGGTGGGACACAGCATTCCACTGAACAGCCACTCTTTGTTATCCCAATGGAAGCACAAATTAAAGACAAATTTGACTGATGACATGTTGCCTTTGTAGAAGATGTATCAATTAGATGTCATTGAGTGATGGGACAGGCAGGCTTTATGATTCATTGTAAATGTGCTGCTTGTGTAAATCTGAGCATATTTACACACTTGAATAGAAAGGCAGGAATATTCATGGAGGCTTTTTAGGTGTTGGTGATCCTAGACAATGCTATTTATTTATGAGTAGGAAAAAGTGCGGAGCAGGGAGGAAAGAGGTTAGGCAGTGAGCAGGCTGAGAATATTTTATTACGCAGTCGTCTGCATGCACCAGGGGGTCAAAGCTCTCTCAATGTCTGGATAAGTGATTCAGCAGGCAGTACCACAGACAGGTTGCACTACAGAGAGCTCAGTGTATCATGCTCTGAAGTAACCTTGTTGTTCCTAGCGCTCGCCATAGATGTAATGCACCTCTGTCTACCTCCACTCATCCTCCCTCCCACCTTGCCCATCGCTCCCTTTATTCCTCTCGTATTCTCTTCTTCAGCCCCTCACTCCTTTCCTCTTTCTGGGTGGGTCAGCCAGCTAACGATCTGACCAACTAAAGATCCCAAGAGACTCAGTTCAACTACAGTTCAGGCCATGACTGGGTGAGAGAACAAGAGAGAGAGGAAGCCAAAGGGTGGAGGTACATGCACAGTTTTTATCAACCTCCTTGATCATTTGTCATTCAAGTCTTTTGCTGTGTGATGGTAGATTTATTGGCAATAACTGTGCTAAGAACAGAGTGTCAGTTCTAATGCTATAGTTCAAAGTTCAACATTTTTAATTTGAATATTTGCTTTTTAAAAAAACCTTTGCCAAGAAAGAGCAGCTGATCATCACTTTGTATTATACTGGCATCAATAATGTAGCATAGCAAGCTAACAAAGTTAGCAAAGATATAGCTGTTGACTGTTATTAAAATCTATTTAAGGAAACCTTACAATTTTAAAGAATGCATATAGGTGAATTTAAAACATTTTCATTTGATCAGATTACCTACCCTCACATATTTATTTCTTTATATGCCTTTAGCATCAACAGTAAAATGATGTGGCAAATGTGACACAACTTGTGACTGTAAAATGTATTGCTGCTGTCTTGTGGAAATAATAAAATAAAGAAAGAAGAAAAAGAATCAAATCAGTTGCCTCCCGGTGCCTATTTGTATGCTTCTGAATCAAACAGCATGCACTTCCTATCCAAGTGTCTAAACAAAAACAAAACATTCCTCTGCTGAATTGCATTGTGGCCTATAAATCACTCACAGGAAGCAGAGATACCATGCAAGGTGTTTAGAGATGATAGTTGGGTGGTGGGAGCAGTGGAGCGTGAACTTGGGTTTGTGAGAGATGTGGAGTTCATGACACTGCTGTCCTGGGCCACACCGTGGATAAGGATGTGTGCCTCTGCTTGCATCTGTCTGTGGGGGGGCGGAGTGTTACCTGAAACATGCACTTAAGGCACTAGACTGCGCAATTCAATGTGTATAAATGTTAAAATTAAAAGTACAATGGCTTTGACACAGGAGCCACAGGGTTTGGACAGCCAGACGATACAACCCACATTAAAACCAAGAAAATACTCTTATAATTTGAGAAATCCTTGAATGGAGCGCATGACCTTGCTTATGTCTGATAACTTAACTTGGGGACAACAGTGGCGCAGTGGTATAGCAGGGTTGTCTCGTAACCGGAAGGTTGGTGGTTTGATCCCAACTCCTCCCTAGTCACTGTCTTGGGCAAGACACTTCACCCTAGTCTGTGGCGCGCCTTGCTAGTCATTGTTCTTTACGGCAGCTGTAAAGAATTTCCCTCTGGGATTAATACAGTATCTAAAAAAAAAAATTAACAACGTGATAGTGTGTAAGACCTACCTAATGACACGGGGGGTTAGATCAACTCTCTCTCAGACTTGATCCAGAAGGAAGCCAGCCGAGCTCATCATGTTGAAAATAATTAATAATGCATTTAATAAATAGCTCCTGAGCCAGTGATGTACCCTCACCATCTGCTCTCTCCCTTTATTAATGCTAGGTAGCCATTAGATTACTATGGAGAAGACATAATAATGCATGGCATCATTCAAATGCTATTTGTCTCTTCAAATTCTGATCTTTTTTCCAGCTCTTTTATCAGCTGAATGAATTTGAACAAACAGATAAGGACCCCTGTCCACATATATGTTAATCAAGCTATTCTAATAGCAAATATACACAGTCTGTTTTTTTTAGTGATTTTTTGATCTATTTGGTCAGATATGACCTTACAGAGTGTATAGTATTCTGACAGAAGGTTATCTCAATGAAGTTGTCTGCCAAATAAAAGCAACTTGTCTCTCAGATGTACATCAGCATAAGGGTCCCCACTGGCACAGTAATTCAATATGTTTTTGCTCAGCTAAAAGCATATTTTCGCAGCTCTCTGACAGAGATACTTGATCTAACATGAATCATTTAATGTATGCACTTTGGTTTGAAGGCTAACATTGATTTTAAGTTCCAAGCAAAAGGCCAAAATGTGATTGAAAATGAAACTTAGTGAGTACTGTCGAGCTGCATCAGGCTACTCAATGCACGTACTTAATGTGCTGCTCCTGCGTTTGTTTTTAATGTCATCTCTGTGCACCTGCTGTCAGACTACATTCCCCTTGTTAGAGTTACTGGTCATCTTTGCCCTTTAAAAAAGACAACACATATCATATTCTGCTTTCTTAATAAAAATAAGGTTCCCCTAAGAGGGTTTATTAGGAGAAATGTATAAATATCTGAAACATACTGCCTGATTCATTGATTTTACTTTCCAGACGTCTGCCTCCATTCTTAAACCTTACCATTTCACAAGGCCATGCAAAACACTTCAAACCTCACACACCGCTTCACTAAAACTTTACCGTTCCTGCTATGAAATCCCTCTGAAGCAAAGGTGTTGGGTGATGTCAACTCAGCCAAGTTGTACGCTGGCACAGTTTTTGACCCACATATCACAGGTGATGCCAATCAGTTCATCAGTGAGTTTTGCTTTCTCCCTCTGAGCCTTTTGTTTCTCTCTTCATGTTCATGGTAAAAGCAGAAACCTGAAAGGTCGAGCTTGGTGCTCGCTGCATCGGGGGCAGTCAGTCAGTTTGGATTAGACTATGGATGGCAGGTCAAGGAGAACAAAAACTGTCTCTACAGGAGACATAGAAGAACACAGTTCTCTTTCATCACACGTCTGTTATATATATAAAAAAGGGTGAGTTGGGGTGAAGAACTGAATGTGTACGGGCCACAGGCAAATGTCCGTTTAATTAAACTGGATAGCTGCTTTCATACATGCTGAGAGATGATGTAATAGGGGAAATGCACATTTGAAGAAAATATTAAAGTGATGTTTATATTTTGAACCTTTTCTATCAGGTTTTGTTTGTCATTTTTTACCTTGAAACTTTATTTTAGTTAGAAAATGTCTTAAATGTTTTCACTGTGTTTTTAAGTTCTGTACATAGGGGTCACAGTAACATCTGAGGCCACACCAAAACATGATTGGCAGTCAGCAGCTGCTGAAATATAAGGTTATAGAAATGTAATAAGATGATGGGGGTGCAAAAATCACCTGTGACTTCCTACACCTCTTTGAAGTCCTGAAAATCAATGCACTGGTGAAGCTGTGAATGCCGTGTTATGGTGAATGATTTATACCATTTCTCAAACAAAGAAAGTGCTAGAATCCTCTTGCCAGCACTTCCTCTCTGCCTCTTTGAAAGCTTATGCCTTTGTAGCTTGTGCAACAATATGTGCGTCCAGAATATGTGTGCCATAAATTAAGGTTGACTGGACAAAGCTGGGATTCTGCCCTTGCGCTACAAAAGGGTATTATTGTATGGCAGAGAGGCGGAGGAAAAGCGAAGTCATCTGCATCTGGATGGAGGAAGAGGGGGCTCTAGCATTCAGTCGGAGCCCCTCAGTGGCTGGTGAGGCCAGGCCTGCTGCTGCAGATAGACTTGTTCCAGCTCGTAGCCCTCCCTGGCTCCTTACTCTGCCTCAGCCCAGGAACAGATGGCGAGAGGAGAGCAAAGGAGAGGGAGGGAAATAGCTCCCCTTTCAGAGCCTGGCACAAGCATTATGCATGGGTGTTGACTGAGTTTACTGTACACCCGCCACAGTTTTCTAGTGGTGGCCTTCATGCAGATCTACTGAGGCTAAAGGAGAGATGTGAAGGAAAAGACAACGTCCAGCGTGATTGCTCAAGTTCCCAATACATACTTAAAAAATAGGTTTTTAAATACATTTATAATATATATACTGAGTTTGGTAAGAAAATCAATAAATTCCACTGAGAGAAATGTTACTGGCAGAACCAAGACAGGCGATTCATCCAGAATTTGAGGAGAATCAAGCTGGGAGACTCACGGTCCATGGAAATATTAGATTTTCTTCTGTACACTGTCTTGACGGTTCTCATTTAAAAGAAAAAAGGCCTGACAGGCATAGCATTTTCTTACATTTACTTTTGTTGTACATTATCACCATAAAGAGCCTAACATCACAACTAGAGAGCTGATTTACAACTTAAAATACATGTTATATCAAGCATATTATAATATGCTATTCTCAGTAAATAGGTTAACATAAAGTAGGCATGACGTAAAGTGTGTTTCTTTACAACACATTCAGTGCTGCTTGCAGCTATGCTAGCTGGCTTTGGCTGCAGGCAATGAGATTATTTTTTAATGTAAATCTAACCAAGAGAGCCCATAAATGCATGTCCCAAAATGCTGAAGTACTCCTTCTGGTTATGCTAACAGTTTTCTTAATGTTTGCCCCTCTTCCTTATCCCCCCCAGCCTGTCTTGTTGTGACCACCAGTAATAGGCTAAACGACCTCTAGTTCTCCTAACTCTCCTTCATTACACTCAAGCTGCTGGTTATTGGACTGGGGAGAGGCTGAGATGGTAATGTGCCATGGCACAAGGGGCACAACTGATGACATTAAACTCTCAGATCAAACCCTTGCGAGCCTGTTGGAGCCAGAAATCATAAACAGAAAACCATTTGCATATTTGAAATCCATTTACATATTTGAAACTGAAAAGTAATCGCCAACACACGCCATTTTTCAGCCACCAATAAAACCTCCGGTAAATGAACTGTTTAACATCACATTTTTTTTTTTCTGTAATGGATGAAGTTCTGTGTTTGCTGCACATTTCAAGGCATGAAACTGTGGATATAATGAAGCCATAATGCAAAACTGAGGAGTCCAGGCGCTCTGTCTGTGTCTGAGTTGATGTGCCATGGTGTGCTCAGGAATAATAATGATGTAAAGGGATAATCATTCATAATGTAGTTCAGAGACTACAAAGACACAGTCTCTTTGGAAGAGTCACGAGCAGGGAAAGCTAGGAGAAAAAAAAAAGGGGGAACAACACCTCCTGCAGCTTTGCATGCTATCGAACGGGTTGCAAACAGCCATGCTGTGCCAGATGAGAGAGCAAAAGAGTGATGCGTGTTGAAGCAAATTGATCCTATCTGAAAGGGCTCAGAAAACTTTAGCCCAGATCAAAGCTCATGCTAAGGCACTCAGATCACCCAGAGAAAAGGCAAAGCAGCGGGGGAAGAAAGAGAAGAGGGGGAGTGTCTTGTCCCATCTAATTATACATTTCAGACAGTTCGCCACCAATTATCTCCCCTTCAGTAGCATCTGCCCTTCGCATGACCGCAAAGCTAATGTGTGACAAGCCCACCGTTGGGTTGGAAACTCAAGCTTAATGTATGGTAAGCTGCTAGAATTTCCCCAATATCTGATGATGAAGGATTCAAGGTGAGACAAAGGTTTGGGCTTTAGTCAGTACAGGTAATTGGTGCAGTTTTATCATACCTGCAAACACCAACAATTATGGCCATTTTGATTCTGACAACCCGCAAGCACCGTGGGGCTGTCAGATTCCCCTCTGTCGGCCAATTTGATGTGATTTTCTGCACCAAGCAGCAGTCCAAGCATAAGCTTTTGTTTGTCTTGTGGGACCAGTCAGGCAGGTAAGTGCAGAGGTGTGTTTCAGTCTTTACAGTGACCACTGTTTTTGCTCAAGAATTCTGTGTAAGAGGCAGTGAAGCAGTGTGCTGACTTCATGCAGGTCCCACAAACTCCCTCAAGCCATTTCAGAAGGTTACACACACATCACAACACAGTAACACAAAGTTCTAAAACAAATTACAGCACAAAAACTACAATGAGTACAGTGACGTGCAGATTTAATTGTGCAGTATACTTGAAGGATCACAGGCTCCCTTGATATTATTGTACTGAAACAGTATTTTGCAGGGAAATAGCAAAGTATTTACATATTTTTACATGTGTTAGATTTCCCTAAACAACCTCTAAATGTTGAATAAGACAATCACACCTTAAAACTTTCTAGTCCAGCATTGCATTTGCTCCTGTTTGATCTCTCAGACTTCATCTGGTTATAACCTCCAACAGATTTCTGGTTATAGCCTCCATTAGGAAACAGAAAAGATGTTATGTCATTTCAATCTAGTCCACAGGCAGTGGCCCGCAATTTGAATTTTATTTTAATTGAAATATTACAGTGTTTCTTCACAAGGCCATTGGCCTATTCCCTGAACATGTGAATGTTTTGACAAAAAGAAAAAAGTGTTTCTTAAAAACATATTCTGCTAATGTCTTAGCACCGAGAATAAACGATTATAGACCGAAGTGCTGGAGGAACTGGAATGATTTTGCAACAACCTGAATGGTGTGACTCGCTGGCTTAGATAAATCATGCAGTTGGGGGTCTGTGGGCTTCAGCAAAGTGAATCAGCCAGATGCAAAAGTGTGTGTATGTGCGTGTGTATGTGTGGTTGTGTGGAAGTAAGTGCATGTGTATGTGTGTGCCCATGAAAGAGCAGACCTTTCCCACACGGCAAAAGGCTTCACTGGAGCAGACAATTGCAATGTAGCCATGTGAGAACAGGGCAAGATGGAGTCACTTTTGCTGACGGCTCATAGAAAACCTAACAATTTTGATATGGGAAGACACTATGCCAAAGGCTGGACAAACATTAACAAAGTCTCCACAAAAGGTTCCCAACTGCTTGCTGCACAGAAGCTATATAGATACTGCTAAGATATCATTAAGGCTTAGAAATGTGGTCTGTGTGTGGGCTGTATACACAGGTGTTAGTCGGTGTATGTAAACATTAATGAGCATGAATGATAGATGTGCTCACTTCTAATTAATATGATCATCTCACCAGCTTCATGTTGGCTTACATGTTGGGATATCCAGAAGACATTTATATGATTATTTTTTGTATTATTTTGCAAAGAAACAGAAAAATAGCATTCAGCTCAGTCACACTTCATATAAAACCAATATCTTATAGAGTTTTAATGTTGTGAAGCTCTACTGTAAAACAGATTGGCAATGTTATTTTGTCCCTGAGGGTTTCTGCCATTTTCAGACGTATAGATCCAATGCGGAGGCAGTGAGCCATGCTGTCGGTGCTGAAGGGCTGCTTCCTCTCGCATGGCAGAGCTTATTGGTGGCATTAGGGTCTAATAGCCATCAGTGCAACCTTTGTGCCTTCACTTACAGCAATTGCGGTGTGCCCTAACGATAGCATAAAACATCAATGTACAAGGGAGAGCATAGGTACGCCGAAAATGATAGTGGATATTTTTATGATTGCGGTCAAACTTGTGTCCTGAAAATGTCTAAAAAGGCAGAGTGAAAATTGAATGCAACCAAAGACCACTGAGACATTTGACTAAATCAATATTTATGAATAAACTTGTTGGAAAATTACATTTCAGTTTAAGTCTGACCTCAACCTCAGCAGTCATCATCAAAAACATTAAAGTCATTTTTAACATACACCACTTCACGAAAATTACATTTTTATGGCAACCTGATGGTTTTAATGCATGTACATATACATCAGAGCACACATATTTTTATACAGTCTTCAACCCACTCAACCATGTAATGTCAACTGTCATGTGGGTGATGTATATATTCTGTAATCTTTACTGCAGGATCAAGTTGATATGTCAAGCGTACCGTAATGGCTTCAAAGGTCTAATAATGCAACTCACCCTGCCATTTCAGGCACAAATGTGACACAAATGATGTAGTGATTCATACCTATAGTAGCGTGACAGGGAAAAAAAATGTGGAGTTGCATGAGAGGCCACAGGACTGTGTCACGCAAATAAAAATTTCATTAGATTGAGAATAATACAAGATTCAGAATGTAATGAGAACGTGTCAGGGACGATCTTTAACAAGCGCTTCTTCATTTCATCTAAGATACAAAGATAACAAACAAACAACGACATATTTTACCTTTCATCACCCCTTACATCTTACACATGTGGTTTAAAATACACGCATTCATGTTTAGCTGTTGACATTCCGACCTTCTGCCTTTTTTTGTTACTCTCCCTTCTCTCCTCTTCTCCCTTCAGCAGATAAAGCCAATCTTGGGTCTGGCTCCTGCCACAAAATGTTCTGTAATAGTCTAATTGTGGCTAATGGTTTGTGCAGCTAATTAAAGTGTATGAATTACAATAATCAGTCAGCCACATGGAGGCCATGTCGCTTCTCGCTGTTCCTCCAAGCATGGAAGGCCAGGATCAGGGGTGGGAATTGGGGTGCGAGTGGTATAGGCTGTTGTTGAAGTTGGGCACTACTGAAATAAAGGTGATGAAGAGGAGGGTAGACAAGACAAATGTGTAAAATCAAAATCCCAAAGCCATTTGTCTGTTTAACATGAGTTTATCTTCAAAAGACAAGATGGATGCTGTGGGCTGAAAACAGCACACAAACATGTATTTCACATGTCTCTCTCAAGATTTGTTTAATGCCTCCCTACCTCTTTAAAAGAACTCTTTAGTTTTAAAATATGCTTATTCATTTTCCTGCTGAGAGTTACATGAGTGGATCAACACTACTCTCTTGTCTGTCAATTAAATATGAAGCTACCGCCAAGGGACAGTTCCCATAAACACTTGAGATGGGAAACAGTTAGCATAAATATTCAAAGGTTACAAAAAATGCCTACCAGCAACTTTGAAACTCATCAACTAACAAGTTATATGTTGTTTGTTAAATGCATTTTAAAAATGTGTTTTTTTTTATTTTTTATTTTTTATTGGCTTAAACAGCCCTTACAGAGATTGCTATGCAACCCTCAGAGATTTAGAAACCGTGCAGTGAAAATTCAGAAACACTATATAGTCACTTCCTGTATCTGTGTCACTTTGGTTTTATCACTGCTCTGTCCCTTTAGGACACAATCAGCAGATCCCGAGTCTCCAAGGGAAAACAGGAGTTCTTAAAAAAAGAAAAACGGTATATGTCTGCATTTGAAATCCAATTAAAACACACTCTGTCTACATTTCCCTAACTGGAATAAACCGGTGTGTAAAGCTACAACATCACCCCCTCCTTGGTTTAAGTGCACATAATGGAGGTAGTAAAGTTTTACAGGTCGGCTTCAAGATCATTACATTGTGCACAAAATGTCTCCTTGTCGGTTACACATTAAACAAATGAGCACAGCAGCCATAAAGAATGCCCTTGTAAATTATACTAAAACATGCACAACTGCTATTTTCTCTTTGACATAGGCAGAGCAAACACAGTATTGTTTTAGAATAAAGTAATGAATTATTTCCCCGATTATATTCTTTGTATGACTTGACTGGCACTCTGTATAATAGATGCAAAAGAAAGAGAAGAGAGAAGTGAGAAAGTACACAAAAACAGGAAGGAGGAAATAGAACATAAAGTATGGGAGGTGATGACAGAGCACAGCATGAAGGAGAATTGTAAATCCTGATGGACACGGAACACAGAAGTGGGAATAGAGCAAAATTGCAATGACAGTTTTTATATAGAGAATTTCATAGAATGAATGATGGAGGCTCACACCCCGTTGTTTTGTCTTGTCAAATCAAATGGGCATTTTAGCAAGTTGTCCAAACAATGACTGTTGAAGAAGGAAAGGAATCAATTATTCATGATACAGAGCCACTTAATACAAGATAGTCAGACACACACACACAGACACACACATGCACACCATTTCCTAGATGGTGAAATGACTTAGTAACCAGGCGATTTATTCCCTTTTAATAGGGTCTCAATTGCAGCAGCCACACTCAGACAAATGAGCAAACAAGTCAGAGAGTGACAGTGATATCCATTATGTGTTTAATTATCTTCAAAGTTCCAGTGAAGGGCATTTCTTTGGCTAATGGGGAGACAGTGCTAAGTGTCACAGCAAAGTGCTTCTCAAACGCACCAACAAAACTGACTATCTGCTGCTTTTTGCAGGCTCTTATCTGAGTTTTGACAGGCGTCGTTACATTTGGCAAATTGGCACAATCAGTGTCCTCGTCAGAAATAACCAACATTTGTTGTTGTTTCTTTTTCCCATTCCAATTCCAAGTCAAATTCCCTTGGCGATAATTTGTCTGAGTCGCATTAGTTGGAGCTGAAACAAGGCATACTGATTGGAATATTCAGGGTGAGATGATTGAGGCAAAGATTGGGGCCTGGACCAAAATGTCATTTCTGAGTGGTTCTGATTGCATTGTGGGAAAGCAGGAATCTGTGATTTTTCCTAATGCAATAATCACACTGAGATTAGCTGGAAGTCTCTGACAGATTCCCTGACTGCCAACATGCTTTTGCTGTGTGGTTAGAGTTTGCCAAAGCGAATATGAAGCACTAAATGTTCTCGCACAATTAACAGAAACTTTTCCAAATAAAAAACACCAGCAGTCCCTGTAAAAATAAAAAGAAACCTGCAGCTTGCTGAGATTGCAACAGTGCTGTCAGTGTTAGCGACCTGATGGCAAAGACAGCCCAAATGCTTAAAGCTGATACTTCAGAGTTAGGGACAACACCCCAGGTGATGTGAGACTAACATTCATTAGCTGAACAGAGTGATAAATTACACCTATTCCCCTCCCCCACTCTCATCTTTCAACTCTACAGCTCCATAGCCCATCTGGGGATTGGCAATAAGTTAGTGTGAAGGCCCAGAGTGACTGGGACATGGCTAAATGTTCTTATTTATTTGCAGCAGTCAGACATTAGGCTGGGAGTGAATGGAATGAACAGAAGCATCTGTCGATGTGTGGTGCCACAGTGGCAACTGTCCCACAGCCCCAAAAGTGAAATTCTTCATGTACAGTAGGTGGACACAGTCTCATTTTGTCCAACCTACCAAACACAATAACAAACAGCAGCAACAATGTTATTGCATAGAAAAACACAGAAAATAATTGGTGGACCAGATGCAACACATAAAATGATGTATTGGCAAGACACAAGGTTTAATTGTCTTGATTTCTCATGAATCTGTGTTTCCAACGCATCACTGTCCTCAGCAGCTCTGTGTAAACTGTCAGGCTGAAATATAACTGGTTCTGGCCATGTAAGAATCCATAATTCAATGTAATTGCTGCCTTAAGATAAAACTGTAATATTTGCTGTGTTTACTGGCTGTCACACCACACGGGGAACAGGTGAAATTAAATATATATATAAAAAAGTAGTTCATATATTAAAGGTCTGTGTGCGCATGTGAAACAACTGAAGTGGCAAAATATCAAAAACATGGGTGTTCATTTAAGCTGCTGAGGTGTAAAAAAGTCAACTTAGATACTGGTGTTATGACAGAATTGCACTCTGAGCTTCACGTAGGTAACATGCTACAGTATGCATGCAAAAACAAAGCCCGGTTCAGAACCAAAATGAAGAGTCATATCAATGAAAGCAACTGTCAGAACTGTTAGTAAATTACAGCAGGTTATGTTTTCTGATGATAGGACATATATGCATACACATAATTAGGCTTTAACCACTTGGTTAAAAACATCAGACCCTGTTCACAAGTGGTACTGTGTATAATATATGTAAATATAGTATACTGTGTATAAATATACAATATGCAAACAATGTTTTGCCGTTTTGTTTGTCATTGGTTAAATCAGGATGTTTGTTGCAGAAAAGGGACAAGAGGGACATTTGAGAGGTGGGAAGGGACTATTCAAGTTGCTGCAGCTGATGCAAGGCATCAATCTTTCATATGCTTTGAGGCCACTTCAAATCAATTTCACCCCAGCCGCTTCCAGGCTAATCATGTGGCAGAGGGCAGGCAATGTGCCAAGTCTGTCTGGATGGAGGAAAGAGACAGACAGACAGAGAGGCAAACAGACACCCAGTCACACAGACAGATAAGCAGATAGACAGACAAACATCCCAAACCTGCACTGGGCCAGATATGGAAGAGGTTGATCAGAAATGACAGGCAGTCAAGCATTCCTGCCTCAACAATATTTGCACTCTGTTTTAGTATACAAATTTATTCCACTGTGTATGCTGGTGTCTTCTCAATCCTGGGAAACTTCTGTTCCAAGGCCAAGGAGGAAGAACCAGTAAACACATCACAGTGAACAGTTTTAAATATCTATTGTATCAGCAGTAAAAAACAAAACAAATGAAACCCTACCTTTGTGAATGCATAAAACAAATCAAAAGCCTGTTGTTAATGCAAAGTATTTGCACACACAGGTGGAATGGCTCATTATGTGTAATCCCAACAGCTCGTAGCTCATAAGTAGTGCATGCATATGCAAGCGTGAGTCACAAGGCTGGACACTACCCATGCTGTGCCGTTGAGTTAGTGGTGCATATGTACACTGAGCACGCTGGCTTTGTTTATTCTATTGACTTATTTGTTCTGTCCATCGACTGTGTTCCCTGTAGCCAAGCCTTGCTTTTCTCCCTTTAAATCACCACCTCCTAATTATCTGTCACATTTTCTCCTATCCCATGCCAAAGACACACAATGGCCAATAATGACCCCATAGACAGCATCTATCAGCCGCTCTGCCATTGATTCCTCTCTCTTTTTTTCTCCTTTCTCTCTCGTTTTCTTTCTGTTTCCTCCACTGCCTGCTCAGTCTACAGCCTCCGTTCTTGCCCAGCTATTCCCCTCTTCTCCTCTCATTTTGACTCTCTGTTGCTCCATGGCAGTCTTTACAAAACCACAGACCTAATGCAGGTTACCTAAGGCAGAAATGCATCATGAAGCTATAGAAATGCTCCTCATCTTTCTTACCCTTGTTCTGGATCAATAAAAAATATGTTCACACCATTTTTTAGGTGGTTGAGAATTGTGCAAACACCTTCAAATACATATGATTGCTGTGTGTGTGGCAGTGTACGTTTGAGTCAGAAGCCACATTAAAGTCTAGAAAAGTGCCTCAAGTAGAAGCTGTTTAGCTGCTGTCACTGGCTGACTGAACAGACAGCAGGGAGTCAAAGTGGGTGACGAGCCAATGTTTGGCCAGAATGGACTCCTATATGACAGTAATGTAGTTGGAGTGTTAGCTGCCTGAGGGCTGGAGAGAAACTCGTTCCCCTCCCACAGTTTCAGCTGGCATCTGTCCCCCTTGTATGCCTCACCCACTGCCGCCACCCTTCACCCCCTCATTCACTCTCTCCCACCCTCAAAAGCTTCACCCTGCCGAGAGCGCAGGATCTCAGGTCATTACAGCAAACTGTCACAGCTAACTGTCACACGGCACAGGATGCTAGCATCACTGTCCTCATGTCCTGACGAGCCAGGCTTGTTCCCGGGTACAAACATAGCATCCATCTTCTCACCCACCCTTCTGACACACTGAGCACCAGTGTGAGGAGTCAACTTATTTATCTACTGAATGGGCAGGGAGAAGGGCCAACAGCTGCAAATGCCTGCAAAAACGACCAGTTTTTTTTAAAACAAAACACATTACAAATGATATATATATATATAACTTGTAGAATTTTTACAGAGATTCTTCCTTCTACTTTAAAATAGTTTGTTTATTTTTATGCTTAAAAATATAAACATTTATACAATGTCCTAAATAAACCCCAGCCCCACACATGATTGGGTCTTTACATAAGATACAATAACATAGGATAAAACTTACTTACTAATCCCAGAGGAGAGGAAGTATAAATAAAATATAAAATCAAAACTACACTGTGTTAGTGGTAACCAGTATAAATTTACAGTATAAATTCCAACCAGTATAACTGTACACAATGTATGTTGTATAGCTGTAATATAAGCTGATGTTAAAGGGGCTAAATATAAAATATAGTCAGTACAAAAATGAACATTTTCTTTAATGCAGTCTGTGAGTCTGTCTACATCGTCCCTGTGTGTGTGTGTCACAGAACACATCCCACTCAGTCCAACACCCCCAAACATCCCTGCAGGGTCTCCACAGCTTCCACAGTATACAGTATACTGCTGGTATATTTGAGGTGCACTAGGTTGCGGTCTGATCTGCCCAAGGGAGGGAGAGTTAATGAGCTGTATGCCTCTTTAACATTAGCATACAGCCAGCCTACAGTTTTATTGTCCCCTGTTTTGCAGCCCACAAACTGCTTGAAAGTGGGCAGGTTTACTTTAAGGTTTACATGCTTAAAATCTCCGAGATCACTATAAAGGCATTGGGGTGCAGGGTCTGAGGCCTCACAGTCACAGAGGTGATGACGTCAGTGGCCCGCGACACCTCAGCCGAAAAAGGAATGTAAACAACGAGCATGATGGTGTGAGGGAGCTCTCGGGGCAAATAATATTGATGTAGACTTACAGCTAGCAGTTCGACGTCCAGGCTGCACACACTCTCCTTTACAGTGATGTGTCCAGGGCACCACGTGTTGTTCACGTCTGCCTATACCAGCTGAAAGTCGGTTAAGCTCGCAGTAGAGTCCTGTATATAGTCGTGCAGTCATGTCTCTGTAAAACACATCACAGACGCCTCACAAAACACACATTCACTGTGAGAGATGCCATTCCCATGATGATGGATGGAAGGTACGGTTTGATCTTCTTTATTTCAGTTGTCCTCTTTAACCCACTCTGCATCCCTGATATTTCCTCCATCCCTGGTATAAACAACAGAAGCCCTGGCATGATAAAAGTGCTCCAAAAGCAATGAAAACTAAAAAGAAAGTGAGAAAAAGACACATTATTGCACTGCATGACCACTCCTACTCTGTTTTGTGATGAAGTATAATATAAAAATTGAACTTGGCCTAGAAAGTCATTAGAAACTGTGCCTTGTGGTCCACCAGGTGGACATTGGAAAATGTGTTTTTTCAGTCTTTTTCAGAGCCCATGCATTATTTTTAGGTGATTTTATGCACTATATTTAATACCTACATTATACTTGGACAAACCTCTCCATACAGTGGATTGACACAGTATGACCACTGTATAATCTGTAACTCTACAAGTCCAGACGCCTTGCTTCAATCTTCTCTACGTATAATCTGTAATGTTTTTACAGATTTCTCTACAACATCAGATACAAAGGGTCTGCTCCAGTAGTAAGTTATTTTCAAACATTAGGATTTGTTTAATCTATCTCATCATATTTTTATTTGGCCTTAGGTTTGTTTTTGCTTGTCTTTATGCTTTTATGATTTATGTTTATGTCTTATTCATATCTTTGTACTCGCTTTGTTGTTGGAAGACGCTTAAACCAGATTTAATTTGATGTGACTTGTTGGCAAGCTTCAGGAATATATATTAACGGGTTAGAGACTTCATATAAAGCTCTAGATTCAGGATCCTAAGTTTTGTTTTTATCTTCTCAAATTTGCCTACAACTTTGCATTTCTATTCAGCGTGTCAACCCCACCTCCCCCCATGCAAGCTGTATGGGAAAATGTGATTCATTGTCGTCTGTTGATCGGAAAAAGAAAAAAAAACACTGCAGGGAAGTAATGCCTGACAGCCCGAAACAGGAAGAGAGAAGTGTTGTTTTATTACTAGAGGGGTAATAACAGCGCAGATAGCATCTATCAGCAGGGTGCCAAGGAGCGGCAGAAGATAAACTGTGGAGCACCTGAGCACAGATGATGCTTGACACTTCAGAGGGAACGAGGCTAGGACCACTGACAGAGTTAGTGACGTGCCACCCATTCCCCCCAATCCCTTCCACAGCAGACCCACCAAGGGGAGACCTGAAAATATCAAACACACACTAAACAGAACAGAACAGTGTGTGAGTGTGTGTGATGGGGGTGTGGTATACGGTATGCATGTGTTTTTAAGGCCTGCAGCACTGTAACACCACTGCTACAAATGTAAAATGCTTTTGACAATAATAGAGTGTTTTCAGAATTTTACAGCAACGGTATGTGACCACAGTTTGTGTAAGTTATTTACAGAATGTGTACTGTTGTGTGTGTGTGTGTGTGTGCGTGCACCTAGTCAGCTCCCTGGGGGCCTCTCTCTGGGTGAGTCAGTCTAGTTGCTGTAATCACTCTGCTCACTACCCTCACTCTATACCTGATTTGGCCAGATTGTTTCGTTTTCTTTTTCCTGACTCCTGCCCCCAATCCTTCCTATCTCTCCTTCCATCTTTCTAACCTCCCTCGTCTTTTCTTTCCTCTTTTTTTTCCATCCCTCTCTCAAACACAACCTTTACAATCTGTCCTCCTGCATCCCTCCTGCCTCTCTTTTCCTCCCTTCAGCATCTTTCCCTCCCTCCCCTCTTTTCTTCTCCTCTGTGGTAATGGCAGCTGATTGATGGAGTTTGTTTTGCTTTAATTACACTGCAGGTGAGTGGCCAGGGCTGTTCACGCCAGTGAAGCAGAAAACTCAACTTGGTTAGGTTAGAAATTGGATTTCCCAAAGTGAAAACAATGTTTGAGGGAAAGGTCCTCAGACTATTGTTTTTTATTGCTTGTTTGTTTCTTTATTGTTCCTCTCTGTTTTCTTGTTCATATTATGAGCTCATTAGACATAATGTAAATCTCTTTACCCCCAATAGTTCTAATAGTATTCTTTTTTTTCTTTATATTATTTTTTATTACAGCTTTTACATAATTAGGTAGTTGTTGTTTGCATATTTTGTGTATGTTATGTGCCATGGATGTTGCCTACTGAGAATAAATTAGTGCCTTCATATCAAAATGAAATACCACTTATTGCCAATAAAAAAGCACACCAAAATCCAAGTTGGAGGAGGTGTATGCATTGCTATTGTGTCTTATGGACCATTATTTATTATGGTTAGAAGCTGGTTAAGTAAAGGAAAGTCTTGGATTTAGTAAGAGATCTTGGCCCTTTTGATGTTCTTTGAAATCCTGTTAGCTCCTTTCACTTTTTCTAAGTTTAATCTTCAATTTTTAATGAACTACACATTTAAACACTCGTTGAATAATTTTTAAACAATTAAAGCAGAACATTTACTAATTGAAATGCATCGGGAGCACTCATAGTAATGCCACAGATCATCACTTAGGCAGAGGGAGAACACTAAAATTATAGATGCATTATTGATCAGTAGCTTATTCAGCACATTGATTAATAACATATCAGCTGACATGCCCTTAGATTACTAATTGAGTTCTAAATAAACGTCCCTACATACATTGATGGTAGTATGAAGTGGTCTCTTGGGCTTGTGTTTTGTTTAAAAACTCTCTGATGTTCTCATTGATTTATGTTGTATGCCATGAATTGAATACATATAGTAAGCCCCCTTTAAATGATGTAGCTGCCTTGACTGACTTGTCCAAAATTGTCAAAGTTCTGAAACCACATTCAGCAACATCCTGTTGTCCATTTTCTGTCCTGTAACCTGCATTCGTTAACAACAGATTTGGCTGTCGAGGGTGTGAATGACCCACCCATATACAGTATCTAATGTTGTGTGATAAAGTAATGATGATATCCAACCAGCAGGTTTAAATGCCCTTATTCACATGACCATTGGAGGGTGCATTACTGTGTAAAAACAGGCAATAGGAATACAGGAATACAGCCCTTAATAGCACTTAAGCAACCTCAAAAAAGCAAAAGTCACCTCAAGCTGAGACAGCTTTGTTTTCCTCCAAACCACTCTGTAGGGGAACGTCTGACCCTCTGGATTTTCACTGCTCTTCCAGACATTGTCCTACCTTGCAGCACACACAGCACTTACTCAACAATTTCCTACCCCCTGACTCTCAGTGCTGGAGTGTTTCAGAACCATGGACAGAGCCAGTAGTCTGAGGGAAAAGACTACACTCACAGTCATAGCTTGTTTTGTATTATGTGAATTGCTTATTTAAAATGTCTGTATACAGCTAACACTCAGCTACAGCTGACTGTGCCTTGGGGAATGAAAGGATGCATGAACAAACCTTATCCTATAATGTCACAATTGTATAGTTAGAAATCCAACACACTCAATGCACTTCTGGAACCACTAACACTTACCACCCTTCCACACCACTAATTATTGTTTCCTATAATGGACCAATATGTAGTTGACATTCACACTGCGCGAACAGGGAATGGCTTGATTTACTTGAAGGTGATAATTACTAAGATAATTATCATTCTATGCGCATTGTCATGTTGCAATTGAAGCTTTCAAATTACTGAGCAAATCCTAAAGTAATCATCTACTAACAGGCTCAGCCTTGTTATTTAAGCAAAATGGTAAAATGTATGGTTAAAACTGACAGAAGAATGGAGGATAAAAGGAAAAGAAAAAAGCAAAAAGAGAAATGTTGTGGACATCTGTGGGGTGGCTGTATGAGGGTTTTAAAAAAAGAGAGACTTCAAACAGGCGGTTTATGTGATCAGAAGGCATTATCAACTTTATAGAAGAAAAACATTGCTAACATAAGATCATGTTTACTATCTGTGTGTGGGAATAGAGAAGTACAGAACATGTTCTAGTTTAAAAGTAAATTCTTTTAATTGTAAATGTAATCAAGCTAATGACAAGTTGACAGAATTGTTATCTCTTTGGGTGACAGAAAACAAAACTACTGTGTGGTATCTCTAAGTGTATGACTGAAGCGATAAAAGGAACAGAACTAAAAATAAGAAGATGGAGGGTTTTATATTATAATGTTAAATGGTATGCATCGAGATCTGACTCTCGCCAGTATTCCTCTACTTATAAGCTGTACTGGTCATTAACTTACCTTTCCTCTTTTCCCCCCTTTTTCTTCACATTCCAGTACCTGGAGGTGATCCATTACTCTTTTTTATTCTCTCCCTCTAATCTCTGTTTCCTCTAACTTCTCCAGCTCCAGCAATGGTCAGCAAAATGGACTATTTCAGAAATCTATAATTCAAAGACTTTTATTGTCAATTCACTCCATGAATAGAACATACAGATGAACCGATATACTGTTTCTCTCTCTCCTTAGTTTTGTGGATAAACATAATTTTAATAAAACTAATTTGTCTAAAATTAGGATACATTTATATAAGGTAACACAAGTAGAAAAAATATAAAATATAGGTTGGCTTTTTACAGATAGAAATCTTCTCTTAATGTTGACACCTGCAAAGCTTCCGGTAGGGTCACCTGAAAACTGAAAGCTAATGAATAAACATGCAAAACATAATTTTTTTTGTTTGTTTTACACACAAGTATCCATAATTCATGTGCATTGATGTAAACATGAGATGACATAATTAGTTACATCCTAATCAAATCCAGTGTACATTGAAAACACAGATCAACACTGAAAGATTATCATTCTTCTCATATTAGACTCCCTTTACAACTTTACCTTCTCTACCTGTCATTGTACAATTGTCAGCCTAGAAAAGGGATTCAATAATCAAGCTAATCAGTCTCCTTATTTATATATAGCAAACTGTTTTCAAATTGCCTGATCAATTGATTGTTTGTGTTGTTAACAAGTCACGCGTCCATGCATCACAGAAATTACTGTGTTGACTGTGTACAATGTTATACCCACCAACAGAAATAATGGCCTAAAATACTTAAATAGTTAGATCATTTAACATAACCTCTTTGCCTTGTCCTAAAATAAATATTAACAGGCAGGCAAGTTGACACCTTCGTCCTACTTACTGAAACCTCACCAAACACTTTCAACTAAACTGATCCCAACCATGGTAGAATGGGAACAAAGAAAAAGAAAAAAAGTGCAATGGTTAGAAATAACTAAATTAAGAATATAAGAAGAAGAAGCACATGAGCACAATAATACTGAACACCTTCCACAGAGATACAGTGTTTTCTGCATCTCTCAGAATTATTTTTCAAATGTATCTTTTAAACACATACTCTATTTACACAAATTCCATTTTTAAATACATGCCATTTGAAAATGTTTATTATTTCCAATATCTCCAATTGATTTTATATTGCCAAAAATAACAATTGCAGAACAATAGTGCTATGTATTAAACAAGGTTGTATTAATATCTTGGTCTCCATCAATTGCCAATACACAAGTTCTTCTCCTCCATAGTCTCCATAAGTATGACTCAATATTACAACCATATTTGGAGACTTGGTGGTGGTTGTAATGATGAAAATGTAAGGTACATTACAGGGTTGACCAGGAGCTGTCAGTTCTTTGATGTTGCAGGCAGGCCACTTGCCACCCTGCAGTGTAGCTGTAGTTTCTCCCTTGCCTTTAATGGTTCCTAGTTGGTGGCTGCTACTTGATGTTATGGCTCCCTTTCGTGTCTGCTGCCACACCAGAACCTGGTCATGATACAAATCATATGTTAAAGGCCTACAGGCAGTGTCTTAAGCAGTCTGTTTTTTGTTAGTTTAAAAACTGGATAAAAAGACTTGTTTTGCTATGTACTGTCCCTTACTCCTATACAGAATGTATTTTGTATTAATGCTCTAATTTAACCATTTTAACCAAAAAACAAAAAAGAAAAGAAACAAAGTGTGTTGCAGTGGTTATTTAACACAATGAAATAGTAGTGAAGAGGCACCTCAGGTCATTGTTCTGAGCTTTGGGGACTGGACAAATAAAGGACTAGCATCTGCCAGATGTGGAAAATCTTCTAAACAAACAACATACAGCATTAGTGAGCTTCAGGGAGTCCAAGAGTCCATTAGGCAGATTTTCTATACCCGGTATCTTTTTCCAGTTTTGCCTTATAATAGCGATCCCCTGCACTGAGTTAAAGACCTCATTGGAATTATAATCCACTGCCAGCAGTACTCCTGTTATTGTTTTCTTTAGGCAATTTTCCCAGTAAAAAAGTGTTATCGAAAGTTGATACATTATATAACACATTTGAACCTTTTTCCCTTGGCTCCCACTGTGTCTCATTGGCCCATCAGGGGGCTGTAGCAAGAGCTCTGTCTTGATTTGCTGAGCCTTGGGTGGCTTTTTAACCAGGGTTTTCTTCTGCACATAAGGTTTAAGATCAGAACTTTGTTTCTATAGAGGCTAATAGTGGATTGCAAGTTGTTAAACCTTGTCAGGTCTCCTGTTCCCACTGGTACTTAGATATGCAATCCACTACCATTACCCAAACCCCACAGCAACCAGGGAGAGCTTGCCTTGTGATTGCTGTCATCAGCACTGAATGATCATTGACTTCTCCCTTGTCAGATTCACACAGCAGCCATATCTTGATATACTCATAACTTTCTATTACATTTGTGATGGCTGACTGTGCTCTGTTCCACTTACTTATTATCAGCCCTTTGCTTACATTCATTATCCTCCCCTCAGACCTGATGATAGTGGACATGTTTGGGCACAGCATCTCTAAGGCTCCACCTTTATTGTTTACACCTTTCCAAGTCCATTAGAAAGGATGTGAAAGAGAAGAACATGAATAAAGGATTTCACACCATTCTTGCTTGTGGCAATGACAAATAAATCCTCTGAGATGTATTAAAACGTCACATACATGCAGTGTACTGTACCTTACATTGATATTCATTTGCAATCCAGTGTTATGCAAAAAGGGAACACCAGTGCCATCCTCATATCATATCACTCATTCCTTCACCATTTACTGGAATAAATCGAGGATATGATCAATGCAGCAGAGGAGGCCATAGTTAGAATTAATGAGCACTGCCCGGCTCCTGCAGTTTGTCTGCTGTGCTATTGAGTCCTCTTATTTCAATGTCTAATTTGTTATTGCTCCAAACGTCTCATTCCCTGAGGCGATTTGAAGGATCTCATTGTGAGCCATTGCCAGTTGGCAATAAACACCTCTATGAATGTCTTGGGCATTTTGTGGAAATGTTGTATTGTGCGATTATTCATCCAAATGCTGCAGCAATAAGATGATTCCACGGTATTTGACTTATGGATTGTTCTTGATTATTCATGAAGCTTGGTCAGTAACAACAAAAATGTGAGCATAAATATCAACTATAGTGTGATATACAATAGAGGTCATTGTGTTAGGCACTCAAATCAATAAATGCTGTACATGATGTGGGTGCATGGGGGGGGGGTTAGATGGGGAAATATAGTCTACTACTATAAGAGCATTACAGGAAATATTGGTGATGAAACATTCCTATTATACCTAGTGTTTATTTAAGTCAGTACAAATGTGATTGGAAAATTAAACACTGCAATATATTTCTTGCTAATTGTCAAAAAATGAATAAGAAAGCCTCATTTAAAAGGAAGATGTGCACGTTCCACATCTTAATATTTAACAGCTGCGGCGGTCCCTCCACTGTCAGGGAGCTGGATATTACTCCTGTAGACAGAGGCATTATTGGTAAATGTATCATCATTATACCATCTCAGTCAACATCTTAGGTAATTTTATAAGCAGGCAGGTATCACAATACCCAAGCCAAAATAAATCCAAGACAGCAGTATTCCCCATAAATCATCTAGGACCGAAATCTTCACACAACAAAGCAGAAGGATGTGAGGAACAGGCAACCTGAGCAAAACTGAAGGACAGTCATCTAGTGCAGACCTCCAAGCTTTTATCAAACATTGATGAAAGCTTTACAAATTCTGCTGTTTGTAGTTGCCATTAAAGAACTGACAATCATTCTGCCTGGAATGTACTAACAGCATGGCTCCTGGAAATACGTAGGGAAGGTGAAATGAGTCTCTTTTTTTTTCATTATTTGAAATTTGCAGAGCAAAAAGAAGCACAGATTTTATACTGGACCTCAAAGAAACCCTTAGACATAATAAATATTTTCAGTCAAATACAGAGCACAAGCCAGGAATGTTATGGCAAAGTAATAAAGAGAAGAGCAGAAATTCATAGACAAACGAAAAGGGGTGGACTCTGCGTGCAGCAGTAATCACAGAGGGGCTCCTCCACTGGAGAACCAGGCAAATGAAAATACACATAAACAAAGGCCTTTTTGATCTTCAGAGGAGCAGAGATATTGATTGGAGCTGTATGTGGTCAGTTAGGTTCTGCATTCAGAAATAAAGTGGAGCTTGGTGGTGGGCTGTGGAGGAAGGCAGCTGAGCCAAAAAAGAACCTCAGGCTACAGGGTCTGTGTTGAAGGCATCATAGGCTGAACTGCCAACAGGTAGCCACCATGCTTCAGGGTACAGACTCACCTGGTGGGTGCTGCGCCACAACCCCCACTAAGACAAATGAAGTGTTTGATCTCCAGCAAGAGGGTATAGGGAGAACTCGCAGGCCCAGAGCAAACACACAAATACACAATCCTGCATGGATAAAGTGGAGATATTACAATTCAAGTGTGCTCTGCTCACTGGCTGACTTAATAAGCCAACACTTTTTTCTAATTGTTTTTCTAGCACTGACTAGATATATGTGAAATGTGTAGTAACTCTATTGGTCTCAGTATGCTGCAAAAGTTGCAGCAGCCTCTTTAATGAATTATGCTTTTCATGGCATGGCAAATTTTTTGGGGAAACTGATGTCACAGGGCAGTGTATTTCCATGCAAAGGAAAACCTCTAGAGATTAAAGGAGCTGGTTAAAATGTACTACCTTAACCCTTTGATTTCCCACCAGTCTCTCCGATGCAGTGCTTTCAGTTGAGACTCAGGCTAATGGAAGGCGTTCATAATCTGCTGTGTGAAATTTGTCCTCCTATTTCCCAGAGCCAAGGTTGTGAAAATATAATTGGTGCTGTTAATGCTGTTTGTAAAATCCTCCCATCTTCTTTGATATCTTTTTTTAATGTGTTTATGATCAACTGGGGGGATGAAAACATTTGTATTTATTATTATTATGTGGTGCATAAAAGGGGCAAGAAACAGCTTTAATTCCAATTGCAGTAAGTAATTTTCATTAAATGTCAATTTGTTATTAATTCAGAGCAACGCTGAAATCAAATAGTGTTCATTAATCACTGTGCCGTCCGGCAGGCTGCTAATTAAAATGTTGGGGGCGAGCTCGTTATTCACTGGCAGACCTGATTGTTAATGTCGACTCATTGTCCTCCTCCACGGCACTATCATTTATTTTCTTTGGTTTTCTTGTAAACTCTTGTTAATTATTAAATTGCTTTTTTGGACCCCTTGTGACACTTTTTAGATAGTCATCCAACTGCTGCCACTGCGAGGAGCTGTCCTCTGGTCAGGGGACAGTGCACTGCAAACAGCCTTATTACAAAAATGTTTTATTTAGTGTTTTCAGAGATGATGTACAAACATCCTTGTAAATGTAAGATAAAATGCTTGTTAAACACTAAAAAATGTGCTAAATGACAGCTGTTGAGTTCCTTAAAGATTATATTTATGAATGAATAGTGATTTTTTTTTCTCAATGAGTAGTTCAGCATGATTGAATAATTAGCATTAGGTGTTCAAACAGAGGTCTGTGGGCACAGAGGACCAAGGTCGGTGTCTTCAACTCACACACACACACACACACACACCCCAGTCACAGATATAACCTGTTTTCCTACCCCTCAATTATGCATGTTATCCACCAGCAGCCATATGTCTCTGTCAATACCTTTTCCTAGCATTCAGTGGTGGTCTGTGTGGGATTTGTGTGCGTTAAATAATGCAGTATTGAAAGGTCAGGAGGGAGACGAGGAGAGGGTCAATGCTTCGGCGAGTTGCACATTTGGGGGGGGGGGGCGGTGGGGGGTGGTGTTGGAGCTGCGGCTGTGAGAAGCTGCCGTTAATTTCCAGGTCAGTTCCAATAATGAAATGCATATGGTAAATGTCAAACAGCACCCGGTGACGCGTAATCCACCTCAGCTGGGAAATAATGAATGGCTTTCTTTAAGACCCCGACTAACTCCTTCGAACAGGGAAATCAGCATGCAGTTGAATTATGTTTGGGCAGAACCAGCTCTTTCTGTGTCTTACCTTTAATTCTGTAGTTTTAAGTTTAACATGGCATCACAAGAACATCAATGGAGAATAGTACCGCTCTGACAGGCTACTTTCTCTGAGGAAATGTCAGAAAGGAGGCTTAGTTTACAATTTGGGCTTTTTTTTATAATGTTAATTGTATTATCATTTTGAACTTCTCAGAAACAAGTAGAAAGGAAAATTGGCTTTTAAAGAAGCCTTTAAAATCCACCACCGGATGTGGAAGTGCTGTTGGGTGACCTTATCTGAGGATTGTGTTGTGTGATCAGCTACAGTATGTTCACAGGGAAGATAAACGAAAAAAGATAAGATGAAAGAGAGGCCAAAACAGATCCTTACCAAATGGAGTTTCTCTAGTATTTATAAAACTGTTCTTGTTAGAACATGAGCTGCTAACCTCTACTCAGCTAACATAACTAAATTAAACCAGGATGACACACACTTTTAATACACATTTAGTATATGTAGCTGGAGCCAATTGGCATAATAACTAAAGCAGTTGGGAATGTCTGCTTCTGGGCAAAGTTAAAAATACTACCAGCAACTCTTACTGATTAACATGCTGGATTAAATTGTCCACAAACTGAAAGGCAAAAACAACAGTTTGCAGGAAGTTACTGCTGTACTTTATCTGAGCCACCAGCCGCTACAGGTGAGTAGAGGTAGAGGCTCCTGGAGGCTCCTGTGTGTTGTCTGGCAGACTGAGGTCACCAAACTAAGCTGTTGTTTGCCTAGAATTGGTAACTCCTAATAACAACACCGCCTGTCATTCTTATATTTCTGTTTGTGTATGGATTAGAGCCAGCAGTACATTAATAAGACAACTATAGAGACACTTGAGAGTTTTACCCGTCTGTATTATGTGATAAGCCAAGCTAACTAGCAGCAAGAACACAAAGGGTGTGTATGTAATATACAACCAAGTTTGTGTTTCCCAAGCAGTTGATGAATTTGAGGTGAGGTTATGAGAAAATGTGCATACTGACCTTGCTGGAGGAGGAAAAACTTCAGAAGACATTAGGAGAAGTAGAAAGTGTGGAGTCAGTCATCGATATATTGTCCTTGTATGAAGCACCTCCTCAAAGTGGCATGTAAGAGAACAACTACTTCTTCTTCTGTCTGTGGTGTCACAAGTTTGTGTTCCTATGTGTAATCATGACCAAATAAAAGGTGTATTCCAGTGTCAAACTGTTTCAAACAAGTAGTTCTACATGTAATCTTCTCCATGACAGCATTTGCAAAATAAACAAAACAAGAAAAAAGAAAGACATTAGCCTGAAATAACTTTTGACTTCACTGTGAAACTGAAATTAGGAAATGTTGACCATCAAACTACACTAATGTTTTTTTCCCCCCACAAACTCTTTATTACCAAAAGGTAAAAGAACATCCACTTTGACTCTCACGGTTCTCTGTTTGGTTTTGTTTGGTGAATAAAGACACGCTGACTCTTATCAACAAAAATATGCAGAGCAACACCTCTTAGATTCATTGTCATAAATTATTGAAGTGATTGTTAGGAAGAGAACAACAACACAGCTACCTTTAGTGGAAGACGAAAGCTGTAATGAAAGGGGGAGAGGACTCAAGGTGAGCATGACTCACAGACTACATTATCTTTTGGTTGCTCTGTTCCAATGTCAGTGGCAAAGACAGATTCTCCTTTCATCTATGCCCTTGTTCTGTTTTCTCATGTGTGCGTCTGTGCGAGAGTATAAAATATGCTGGAATTTGTTAGTGTGCTGTATGTGTGTGTGCAAAAGTGAGAGAAATCACCGGAGAAGCATCAGTTAGTTTGAGAGGCGTTGGGAGGGCGGGCTGATGGGGGAGGGTGGAAATGACTAACGGCCTTTTGTGTAATTAATGAGGACAGCGTTGATTTCCGCCGATAATTTAGCATGGTTGCCAGCGCTTGACTTCTGATCCCCATTTACCCTGGCTCTGTCTCTATTTAGATCAGCCTAGTGTGGGAGGAGTGTGTTAACCTTGGAGAATAGACACAAATCACAGGCAGATGCACAGTAACACACAAAGCCTTATCCACGTCCATACTAGGACCCCCCTGAAGCCGCCCACACATACACACATAAACATTTATACCCCCTTCATCTATTTTGCTCCTTCTCCTTTCCTTTCACACACATACATCAACCATGTGCACATGCAAACAAGGAACAGGCATTTGAAAGCACACACACACAAACACCCACAAGCACCTGGGGCAATGGAATAAATGCATGTTTAATGATAGCAGATAAGGACTCCCAACCAGGCCTGTAGTCATAGCTCAGTGATTTGGCTAGCAGGGAAAGGGATTGTGGGAATGAAAAACAAGCCAGTGGAAACTTCTGGGCCTCCAGGAGTCAGCAACCAAAAACCCACAGTCAGTCAGTCGGACAGAGAGGAAAAGCTCCGAGGTACTCTTTCAACATGCTGTCAGATGCTAAACAGAAAGTCTATTAAACCAACAGAAGTGTTGCAGTTATAAACATGCTGGTGAAAATCAACACACTCTTCACAGCTGAGATTTCTTTTTGAGTGGACATCTTGGTAATGCTATGTTAGTGTGGTTTCTTCTGCTTAATTGCTCCCATTAATGAAATTGCTAATCACTTTCTGCAGTGACTTGTTGACGTGACAGATGTGTGAATATGCATGTGTGCGAAATGATGTGAGAAGCATTGATCAAAAATACTTATTCGTCTGCAATATTGTTTTGGGGGGTTATTGTTGTATCAGCAACATATGTTGGCTTAAGGCTCACCATGTTCAGGGTCCTGTAAACCCCTGATTGACATGCAAGTGCCAGCATTCTTTATTCATTCACTTCTATCCAAACATTAATGGCACTAGGCTGTATCACAAGCCAGAGCTTAAACAAATGGCACTCTTCTCCCTCAGGCCTCACAGCTGACATTTCCTGGATTTATTATGCATGTGGATGGGCTGCGGGGAATTCAGGTGCAACTAGATAATACTTGTGGCATAATAGTGGGTTTGTATGTCTTACAACAACACAAATGCCCATATGGCACAGGGGAACTTAGACGTGTTGGTGTTCAATATTCAAGGCCTCCCGGTGACAGAAATGCGTGCATGCCCTTACATATTTTAACTCCTTAATTTCACTCTTATTCTGTCTCTGCTATTGCCAGGCTTTTCCTTAAAAGCAAACACATTGTTTTTGATGAAATGCACGCATCAATGCATGCATGGAGTAAATTCACATACACGCTAATTTGCCATGGCTTTAAAGGCTTACTTAATTTACTGTCATCCTTGACTGATGCTTCTACAGGAAACTGATTCAAACTAAGTGCAAGTGTGTGTTTTCTTGTTTCAGCCTGAGTCACTTAGCCCACCTGTCAGCGCATCCATCACCAGGGCTGGCTAGTTCTGCGTTATTAAACCTTGCGCACACTAGTGTTGCGTGAGAGAACCCCTGCTATAAATTATGCATAGTGTTGGTATGTTTTTAGGGGCTTTATAGTAATGAGCTCAATGCTTGTTACAGGATGTTTCTGGTGTTTTATAGCAGGGCTCTAACCTTGGCATCAACATTGGAGGATGTTAAAAAAAGGAAATCAATCCACCGGGCAGTGCCACGCTGCGTCCCCCCTTACACACCTGCCTCGCACCATTTCCAGCCTGCAATGCTTCACATGATAAGCTTCTTATTCAAATGTAAAACAGGATCAGTGAGGTTGACCAAGTTTATCCTACTGTTGGACTTCTGAAGAGAGCAGCTCAAAATGCCACATGAAACTCATTAATCAGGGACACAATGATGTGGCCATTGTAGGAAAATGCGGCTGGAGTCCTGGCTGGAGGTTAAATAGCCTGACATGTTGTTTTTCTAATGCAATGGATATTTTAGCACCTTTCCGTAAAGCTTATAGCCACATAGGCCACACACACCTTAACTTTCAGCAACAAGTTTTATTCCAAAGAGTATATGATTCTACTATGTTGTCAACATACAAAGATAAAAAACCAAAGTTATCCTATCAGAGCGTTGTTTGAATTTATGCCCCTACAACCTGCATTTATCACACAAAAATATGTCAACCATCACATTTTCTATCAAATCTGCAATTATAAATCACTCTTACTGATGATGTGGCACTTTGAAAGCAAGAGGTGGTAAAAAAGAGATGGATCATCACCAAAAACAGGAACAGGACAAAAAAGAAATCCTGTCAAGGGTATTATGGAAGTGTCTGAGAAGGAAGGCCATAGATCAAAGCGTGGGACAGCCATTTGTTCCTGAGGAATAATAGCTGTGATGTGTGCCGGACCCGCTGACCCACTAGAACAATAAAGCCGAGTTGCGGCTGCCTAAGAGCAATGACCTTGTGCGGTTGAAACCTGCCCAAAACACGGAAAAAAGAGAGATGGATGGGAAGAGAGATGCATGACCAGGGAGAAACAATTACAATCTATATAAAGGCTGATTCCTGTCCAGCACTGCCACTCACACCGCTGAGAGAAGATTGTTGTCGGCTTTCGCTTAACAGTAGAGTGGGAAAAAGGAGACTTTTATAAGGGATGAAGGTTGCAGAGGTGCTTTGTGAAACAGGCCACCGCTGATTCTCAAATATAGAATTCTACCTCAAGCAAAACTGTTCCATTTTGGAGTCACTGTGTTTTTCCTAGAATAGAAACAAACTTGCAAGTCTGAAAAACATGAAGCTCTGCTAAGCTCAAAATTTACGTTTACCTACAAATACCAATCAGTGTCTTTACAACAAAACATGGTGGCATGCATGATGTGCATCCTGTTGTGTTCAGTGAGGAAATTGGACCCAAATGCAGACCAAAGTAGCTTTTAAACAAAGGTGAGCTTTAATGAAGCCAAAAACACAGTCCAGGGTACAAGAAAGACCAAACTAAACTGCGACTGAGCAACAAAAATACAAAGCTATACAACAAACCTGGGGAGAAGAAGTTCATGGCACGGGGAGTGACAAACACAATGATCTGACTAAGACAAAGGGGAGCACAAGGCTTAAATAAGGAGGGTGAAACACAGGTGAACACAATCAGGGGGGAGCTAATAATCAGGGCGGAGGAACAGAAGGAGAGAGGGAAGGACTGAGGAGGAGCAGAGAAGGAGGAGGGAGGAACAGAAGGAGAGAGGGAAGGACTGAGGAAGAGCAGAGAAAGAGGAACCAAATCTCAAAAATACTAATAAATGACAAGAGGGATAAACAATAAGAATACAAAACCAGGAACAAACACAGGATCATAACACATCCAACTTTGATAAAGGTGTCCGAGATCAATTTTATAGGCTTAGACAGTGTCTAGAAAAGAGCAAGGTATCCAGCAGCCAAGACATAGGAGTACTTTGTCACATCTGAAAAGTGTGAGAGAGAAATATCCAGTGTGAGGGGGGAAAATGGCAAGGTACAAATCAAAGGAGGAAGCCATTCAGGCACCTCGGAGATAGGTAACAAAAGGCTTTCCAAGAGCTGTGGGCTTCTCAACAGATAAAAGTCTGTCTGGGAGACAGGGCGACAGACTGGTGTTCATTGTGCTACCAGGGGAGGGTGCAGACAGTGGTGTGAAAGGAGCCATCAAGGTTGAATGGGTGAGAAAAGGGGATCTGTAGGAGCAAATGAAAAGGACCTGGATCAAGCATGCCATTGGTCTCAATAGAATGAAATGACAGCACCGTGTATGGAGGTAATCTCAACATGTGACCACCGGCAACTGTGTAATCACAATGCCAGGGAGTGGAGAGCAGAAACATCTGTATCGGCTCCATTTTAATAGCTCACAAAACGAATAATTGTGCTGCAGGGATGGGTTTTGCCTACCTAACATGCTGAAAATGCTATAGTAGTAGAAAATCACAGCATGTCTTCATTTTACAACTGTATGCTTGTGCCAATTTCTGTAGTGTGGACAAGTTGAGAGTTGAGTTTTTTCCAGTGCGGCGGCTGGTAATGAAATTGGTTGGTTAATGTCTGGTGTTGACGAACTTTTAGTCTGTCCTGTCTCATGTTACTCCGTAGAAAACTGAACTTCTAATTTTTCCTCATAGGACATTGAAAAACGCGGATTATTAAGATGCTCCAGCTCGTTCATGTACACGTCCACCATTTTTCATCTTCTTCTTCATCTTCTTCTTTGGTGTTGAGCTAAATTAAATCAGCCCAAATGACAAGTAAATCATGGGGGTGTGAAACGATACCTGTCAATCATTTACCCGGCGCCAGCCCTCTGCTGATTAGTCAGAACCAATCGGCCTGTGGGCTAAATGACTAATTAAATGAGTAAAACTTAAATACACTTTATCGTTTAGTTCTAGTGAAACCTAAACTTAACTTGATGTACAAGTTGACAGGAATCTTACTCCTGTCCACTTGTACAAATCCTGTGGGATTCCAGTAAAATTCAGAATCAGTGTATCACTGGATACTGGAAAAATGATTTGAATACATAAAATACACTCCTGTGTCACCCTGTAGCAGTAACTACCCTGTAGTTGTCTTTGTTCTTTTTCTTTTTTGTACTTTGAACTGAATTTGATTAGAATTCTGACAGCTCTCAGGGTCAGTCTCAAGGCTGTTCCACGAGAATTCGAGAACTCGCTCCACAGGTGGTAAGAGTACAAAAAAATCGTTTGTTTCTGTTTTTATCGCCACCTTTTGGACAGACACTCTCCTCTGTGCACCGTGTTTCTCCTTCCAGGAGTTGTTTGCCAGCTGCTCATCTAAACTGTCCATCCTCGTTGTACTTCCTCCTTTGTTCTGCACCTGAAGAAGCTCTTGCACTTCTCCACATTCATCACGCCCACAATAAATTCCGACCAATCACAGCATTGTTGATGCACAGCCTTGAGAGAAAAAGTTCTGCCCGGGCCATGTGTTTGAGAGAAAAATGACGTCATTTTGTGGGCGTAACATCGGCAGGGGGGAGGGAGTTCTGTGTTCTCGTGGAGTATGGATCCAGCTTCAGTGTATAGCTGTGTTTCCTGTCCAGCAGGTTTTAGTTGAATCCCCAAACTTGATGGCAAGTCCACTCATTTTTGATCATTACTTTGAAATGAATTGATTTTGCTCTGTAACCAGTAGAAATTGCTTTCTTGAGAGTCAGCACATAATCAAGTGAACTTTGTGCCCTAACTAAAGTATGAATATTTAACTTTCACCAGCTGAGTATAAACCCATGCAAGGTCATTTCTTTTGACATGTTATTTTCTTTTCTTTCTGATCTGATTTTCAGAGGCACATTGTCCACAGGTCAAGAAAGAAATCAGTACACAACTTAAGTCTTGGCAGCTCTGCAAGATTCAATCACTCCATCATTCACAAAGACAAATTGCTGTGAGCTTCTGTAAAGATCTCCTAAATAAGAACAGATCTTTAACAATTCACACTGTCAGCGACCATCAAGAAGAATTAAACTAATTTGAAGTGGGCGGGTCACGATTTGTCAGTGAGTGTGAGAGGAGGAGAGGTTGGAACAAAACCACAGTGATGAGAGTGACAACCAGGTCTGATTATGTCTGAATGCCTTCTAATCATATCAGTCTACATTTCAGCTCTCAGGGTAACTGATTCATAAATCAAGTGTCTATTTGTCAAGAGTACTGTAAGGTTTCCAGGCTACATGTAAAAACCGCAAACCTCTGACTGGTGAGCTCCAATCGGGGTGGGCAGTGCATGCTTCCAGGGACAAGCTCTCTCCCCTGGCACGTTCCTTCGTCTCCAGACACCAGGTGGTGTCATGGCTGCTGGAATGCAAATGTGTCCTCAACAACGCCTCAACTGTTACAATTCCCCCATTTGTCACAGGATATGTTCATTACCCACAGCTTTGGGCCCAAAATTAGTGTCGGTACAAGACAGCACGGCTGTGTGATGAATCCACCCGCTGCCTGCCTTGTCATCCCCTGTTTGAGATCAAGGGGTCTCCTTCCTCCCTGTTTGCGCCTCCATGTCCTTCACATCTCTATGCTTCTGTTCTTTATTTTTCACAAAGAAATATTAGTCAACAAGGTTGTGCGCAGCAAGGGCCCGAACCACGACTCCAGAGGACGTCACATTACCCTTCCAGATGGTGTGCTAATGTTGCAGCGGATATCAAGGTGTTCCAACTCATCATAATAAGAGGGATCCATTGGCGTCAACTGTCATTGAGTTATAACCTTGCAACAATACGTGGCATCTTAGCAGAGGAGCATCAGTGTAATGCTATGGTAACCTTGTCATGAGGACAACAATTGACACATGTTGATAGATGAAATGCACTAAATGGTTTCATGCATGTTGTGGGTAGTCAGTAACTGCTAAGAGAGGTCAGGCATAGTAATTACATGCTTCCTCATCTGAAGAGCTATTATTATACCTATCCTAGAGTTATTTGCATGACAGGATTGGGGTCAACTAATGTCTCAGTTAAGTTAGTTGAGAAAATGAATGTAAATTTAGAGTGTTATTTAAGCAAATATTTAAAGTGAAGGAAGGATTTCAGGGTGTTTTTGTCCACCTTGCCTCTGGAAGCACATACCGAATATGAAAAGAGACAAAGGACAGGAGCTCCTTAAAGAACAACAAAGTACCCTTCCCCTTTGCTTCAAGAACAGACACAGCAACATTTTATGCCATGCCACCTCTGTCATGTATTTCTGTCTCCCACTATAATGAATGCAAAGCCAGCATGCAGACGTTTGGTCGTGACAGAAGGACAGCAGCCCTGCCTTACAGTTGGAGAAGACAACAGCGTACGTCCCACTTTCACTTCCCCATCCCCTCCTCCCTCACTGTGGTAATGGTTTCTCTGACCTCTGTCTCTCCATTACTGTATGCTTCACCCAACATCAACTGTCAGACGGTATCACTCATCAACACGCATCAGACATCATGAACGCACCAGCACCGCCGCCCCTTGTCTGATGCCTGCCACATCAGTTGGTGACAGCCGGTGTTTGTGGGATGATAGAGACGAAGGGATGAGATGGCGGTGATGACCCTGATGATGACCTAATTAGAGGAGTATGTGTCTGATCTGCACCAGAGAAGAGTAATTGGAGACGTAAAGATAAGGAGGTGAAGATCATATGTTTGCCATATGCATACATGTAAATTAGTGCTGTGTTATCACGCAACAGTTGTAACACAGAGATTTAATCGGATTCTGCCCTTAAACTTGATTAAAAGTCAAGGATTCCCTGCTTTTTTCTTCATATTCCTTTTTTTCAGTATCTCTGATGGCTGAATTATCTACAACACAGCACAAACACTGGCAAACCTATTGTTTTTCTTTGTGAGAAGCAGCATAGAGGTTGTCTGTAAGGCTGCCAGCTTCACAGCACATGTTTACACCATGGGACATTTGACTCATAGCCCAGCAGCCTTTCACACTGTGTCTATAAAGTATGCTTACATAGATATGACAAATCTCTGCTAAACAAGAACATGGCCTGCACAATCCTATGGTGCAACAGAAAAGATGTGACCGGTAGAGGAAAGGAACACTAGCAGAGACTTGTGTTAAACCACTGAAAGCCTCCTGTGTGTCTCTTTTACTTTTAGAGATGACTTAAAATGAAACTATACTCAACAGATTTATACATATTTAGCACACTTTCATCACACACACACTAATTCAATGCACATGTTATAATATTAAACATACAAGACATAACATAAGACTTCACCTCTTACATAGAACTACTGCCATGCAGGCAGATTCCTGAACTGAGGGAGAGCCTGTACAAGCATAGGTATACCGGATGCCTCCTCATTTTGACTGTGTGGCAGCTCACAGACAGAAATCAAGGCAAGAAAAAAAACTTTCCTTCTGTTCTTTTCTTCTTAATCAATATTACTTTGCCTCAGGGGAGGATTAAGAGAAAGGTTTTTCGTGATAGTCGTACAAATTCAATTTCAAATTGAATTGTTCTTCTCGCGGGCAGGTGCGTTTTGTCACATGTTAACATTTTATCACTGATGCCATCTTGACAGTCTCCCTTGGCAATGCTCAGATGGTAGGTTATTAACACACGCTGAGAGGGAAGAAAATCCATATTCCACAACTTGTTGTTTGTCAGTTTGACAGTCGTCAGCATTAACAACATAGTCAGCCTGCAGCAAACGTAGCAATTACCTCTAGACTCTCAATTAATGAGCTTTATGAAAATGTTATTATTACTGTTACAGAACCTTATCAGACCTTGCCAGGCTCCTCTCCTTCCTCCTCCTTTAAAAGACACACAGAGTCGAGTGCATGATATATTTGTTCTTTCATCTGTTTTCTCCACAAAAATCAGAAAATGTGTGTAAGCTGTTCTCTACAAAATGGCCGCTTTTAAATTGCATTCCTTCCATTTAAAAGTGCTAATATAAAATAAGCCTAATAAATATAATCATTCCTTGTGGGGAAAAAATAATTTTAAAGTGAGTGCTATGCTGGACAAACAAAGTTTTGGCTCCTTTCAAATGTTCACAGGTTATTTAACAGGAAAAACTCCTCACTCATTCTGTACTTTATTATTGCCAAGGCTCTATAAACCAAGGCTCAGACCATGAGCTTATACCTCACCAAGTATTTTGTTAGTGTATGTAAACCGTAAATAAAAATGGTTACACTGACCATGGTGCCTGCAAGGTGAAAAAGAAATATATGTTCCATCTGAAACACAGTTCAGGTGGAAGATAAATTGCGCATGCATGTAACATATACTTCTGCTTTATCCCATGATACATTTAAGTCTTAATCCTCCTCACAGCACCAAGTGCACATGCTTTTTTTCCCTGTCTTTTATCAAACTGCCTGTCTGGCATAATTCAGAATAGGCAAAATACCAAGCATATAAAATGGTTTCCCCACATCTGCTGCTTCAAATTCCTGGCTCAGATTTGCAGGTCTGGAGCCAATGTCAATGTCAGCATGTGAGGACCGCAGGTCTCCCATCAGCGTCCTCCAACCACAAGCTATCCCCCCCTCACAGGAACAGGCCCCGGATGGAAATGGTGTAAGACTGTGAAAGAATCTTGTTGACAGAATTCAGGACCCAGTTAAAGGTCTCACTTTGACAAGACGAATCCTAGCCTCAGGCTTCCTGCTGCCTCTGCATCCAATTCTCTCTCTCCCTCTCTCAGTCTCTCTCTGTCTCTTTGAGTGTGGGCACTGGCAAAATTTCAAGGCTTCTTATTTATTTATCAACTCATTATGATTCCCCCTCGCACCTCAGTCCCGCAGAGGATTTTCTGGAGGGAGAGATTCCTAAAAAGGCCCTTTATCTAAAGTCTCCTTTGTCCCCAAGTTCTTAGGAATTGTTTAACAGGATTATTACTGAGGTTACACAATCCATTATATATGCAGTAGGAAGTGAAAGAGTGATTTACATTAAGAATAAATTTCTATCCGCCGTCTACTTCATTTTTGACTTAACTGTGCAGAAATGACCTCCACTCAAAGCAAGGAGGGATAAGCCTTCGTTGGTACATTACAAGAAAGCATTTGACATTTGTTCAAATGAAGAGAAAAGAAAATCATTTTCTGCACATGTTTATCTAGTAAAAAAAGTCAAATATCATGACCAGCACTGTCATTATTTTCTGTATTAACAATGCAAGCTGAAAGATGTGTATGTGTAATATAATATGCAAATACTCATGCCTGAGTGCCAAAATGTAGGATGAGACATGATCCCCTTGTAAAACAACAAATCTACAGATAAATTGGTTCCAAGGCGAACAAGAGATAAATTCCCCAAGAATCTGCTCACTGTTTAACAAGTCGGGGAATAAGGTGCATGAGAGAAAATAAACTGCTGACATACTGACAAGGACTGTGGGTGATTTTTCCAGGTTTGCAGGGTCTGTTGCCTAGTGATGCACATGTAATTTCAGCTAAAACTGACATAGCTTAATGTGTTCTGGTATAAAATTAAATTTTCAAGTGTTGCAGATATGAGCTTTACAGCTGAAGCCCAATTAACTAAACTGATTGATGCTGGAATAGCTTTCAGCACAACTGATAATGAGAAAGCAGAGTGAAATCAACAGAAAGATGTATACAGGCCTTTCCAGCAGTTTGTGTTGAGGCGTGCAATGATACTTGAGACAGTGTGAGGGACTCTGCAGTGGAAGCAGCTTCCCCCACCATGTGGTAAATGGTTTGTGACTGGTATTGAGTGATGCACCCGCTCTAGGATACCCAACACTAATGTGTTCTGCACACAGTGTTTCATGCTGCATAGTGACAGAGTATCATTCAGAAAACGTCTTTGTGTACACACAAGACCACACTTATGCACAAAGAGAAAAAGACATTTGAAAATAGTTTGTGTGATTCGACTTCATACCATCTGTGCTGTACAAAATAGCCACAGATCAAAATGAGGACGAGCTACAATGTGACTTCAAACATGCATCAAAAGCAGTGAATGAATAAAAAATGTGTTTTAACCACAAATTAAAAAGGCTTGAATGGTTATTGAAAGTGCTGTCTAATGGTTTTCAAAGGCATTGACAACACTAAGTAAAAGCAGTGCTTTAATCTCAGCTTACTGCATGACATATTAATAGCTTGTTTTGAAGATGACACATTTTTTTTTAGCGTGGTGTGCCTATCATAGCCGCCCAGGACTCTTGTGTTCTCACTTCCTTGTGTCTTTAGCTGCTGTTTGACTCCCATGACCTCACTTACATACAATAGAGCAGCATTATGCGATCAGTTATTTCTGACAGGCCTTTGACAACTGTTTTCATCTTCATGCCCTCATATTGATGAGTTAATGTGCTCTTTTAGCTTTTCATTTGAGCCAGCTGCCTGGCAAGGTGAATCTCCCCCAGGCTTTAATGGCCTGCTGTACAGCAGAGAGTCAATCCTACCACAGACTGATAGATAAATCACAAAGAGAGAGGGAGAGAGAGAGTGAGGGCTGAAGGTGTATGCAGAGAAGTCGACTGTGGCATTGCTTCAGGTAGTTTTTACACATTTTTCTATTCATTGCTTATGTATTAACTGAGTATAGAGACTAAGCCCACTCAACCTTTTTTTCTTCTTTTCATTAAGCAAAAGACGAGAATGACCGATGTATTTGGAGAGAAACAAGATTGAAACTTGTGATGATGGCCACTCCATTTGGCAGAAAAATTGACTCCGACATCCTCATTTCCTCTTGCAATGGCTTCAAGACCCCCATCATATTTTTGACAAAATTAATCTACATCTTTGAAGCTGTCACTCAGCCCAGAAATGCTAGCGATACTGTGTAATACGACTGTCCTCTTCTGCTGATTAATTTGATTGAAGTGTTGTGAGAGAATGAAAATAGGAACATTTGACAGACTATTCCATCCATCTAATTGTGTTTTTTAAAGATGTCATCCCTGTCACCCGTTTCCTTTTTTTTCTTATGTTTGACCAAAATGAAGTACAGTCCTATACAGAACCATTTGACAATTTTATCCTTGGAAAAAAATGTAGTCCTCTGTTTCAAATGACCCTCCTTGATAGTGACACTCTGCTGTGTCTCATCAAATTAATTAACTGTCTGATGGATCATAAATCAGCCAACACATTAATGGGGCCTGGTGTTTTATGCTGATTCAGGCCTTTCTACATAACATTGTAGCACGTATATGGTACAAACCCTCCTGTGATCACTGCCACATCCCAACGGGCCACTTATACTGTCATCTAAGTCAGATTGTACTTCAAATATCAAATCAAATATTTTCAGTAAAATCTGCATTTTTATTTTGGACATCTGAATGTTTGGAGAGCCTTTGTTGTGTGGCAAACCAAAACCCAAACAGAAGGTGAGCTTTAATAATCAAGTCGACTAGTGACCTTGACAGAAATCCAATAATCCAAAAAATACAAAAATACAGAAGAGGTACCAACAAAAAAGTCCCAGAGAATAACTGAAAAAAAACAAAGAAGAGGTACAGACAAACACTAGAAAGTAAAACTTACACACACACCCGAGGGAACACAGACTTTCAAAATAAAACAGGAAACACTAGTCACAACTACAACAATAACACAAGGAAACACAAGGATGAGAATGAAAACAAGGCCATGAAAATACAACAAACTAAGAATTTATTAGAATTTACTAGAAACAAGAACATAGAACACAGGATCACCACAGCCACACATGAAAAAGTCCCAAATTTAGTGATTTGTCTTTCAGTTTTTTTTTGTATGAATGGAAAATGCAATTTTTAACAATAATTATGATTATTGCAATTTTATAGTGAAGCTTAAAAACACTCCCAGCAAAGCCTTCTATTTCAAAGTCCAGATGGTGTTTTGTCCATTCAATGTGTGAGATTACATGATGTGGTAGAGATACTGACCTCTTGACAGCGTCTCTCTGCACACAGCTGTGAATCAAATGCTTCATTGGTTTTCAAAATGTTTCCATAACCAGATCCTTGGATTCTTAGGCAGTTCAATGAAGACTGTATTTGAAGGGGAACCGTGTTGTTTTCAATGAGGTATAACTGTGTGTGTCTGTGTGTGAGAAAGAGAGAGAGAGGGAGAGACCGAGTGAGGGAGAGACGTAAGAGTGTCATCATAAGTCAACATACCATTTCAAGACCATGACATTTATAGTGAAACATAAACTATGGGAGTTTATGCTCCATTCTTGCCCACTTTGAGACACAAAGCATATAAATGTGAGTTTCAAACCCTCAGCCACTTGCTGAAGGTGGCTGTATGAAACTTAATTTAATATAATATTAATGAGTGGATTTTCATACTACATGTAATTCTGCTGTGGCATGTTTAATGGCAGTATTATTTCTCTGCAGTGATGGAATAACAGAGTTATAAATAAACAGCATTACTTTTTCAGTAACAAGTATTCAAACAATTTGAATATTTGTTAAAAGAGTAACACAATAGTTACTTTCCCTGATATTTAGTTACTTTTATATTGATGTAACTCAGTTACAAATTCTTTTTGGGAGAAGTAACTGGTAACTATAACTAGTTACTTTATTAAAGTAACATTACAAAACACTGTTTCTCTGTGACTGATATATTTGCTTGAATTAAATCTGTGTTAAAAAGTGTTAACGTCTCAGCTGTTTGAACAAATCGTTACACTATAGGCTTATCATTATTGAATAAAGGAAAGCAGTGACCAAAGTCATTGTTACTTTAACCAGTTGTGAGAGGGAAGCTATAGTCTGAATCCAGACAAAGGTACCAACCGGCATTGCAGATATTAGGTAAAGTCTTGCTCGCTGGGTGTATGTTATAGTTATTCAACCTCTCCTTGTCTATGTTTTTGCAGTTTTAGTAGCATCACCTTAGCAAGCTAAACTAAGTTCAAAAACAATGTTTCAAATCTGTAAAGGACTTCAGTGTCTTTCATCGTTTTGTTTTGTAGAGCACCAGTCAAACAGCTATAAGCAACTCTGTGTCATGCTGGAGAATTAAAATAAAATGTTTTCCTATACCCTTAGCACATTCACCATCTCAGTAATCGCAGATGGAAAAAAAATAATTAAAGGCTGGTGGATCAGGGTTCCTCCAGGATGATAGAGCACAAGAAATGTTAAAGGAAATGTTACTTTTAGCTATCAAGGTTTTTATTTCATTTGTACAGAAGTCCTTTTGATAGAAAAGCAAAAGGGCACACGCACACTGCATTAAGTCTTCAAGAGTGAGTGTCTGCACTGAGCTGCTGGGGAGGCTTACAGATCTCAAATAGATCAGACACTTTATCAGATGAGCATTGCAAAATTCATATGATGAGCTGCTCAAAATGCCAGTTCTCTTTTTGGGTGCAAATCCAGGTGAGCCATTTATCACAAATCCTGCATGAGCTTGAACCACACTAAATTTTGTGACTGCTTTAAGAGGTGACTGCAGTTGTATTTGTGGTACTGCATTTATTTTTTTTCCTACAATAAGGAAGCTATATGCCAAGTATGAGACAAGGTGTAAGTTACTTCAGAGAAGTGAGAAAAGTGTCAGAGAAATCATGAGGGACTAATGGGCTCATGCCAACTCCACCTCCAGTGGGATGTTGTTCTAATCCTGAAGTGTTTTGGGGGATAAGTCCCAATGTTGGCTCACAGAGACAATTCTTTCAGCCTCGATCTCATCAATTTCTCAGTGAAGGGTCCCCATCCAATGTTCTCCCCTTTTGTTGTGCTGTGACTTGTGTCATCTCCCAATTTATCGCACTGTGAGCGGGCAGTTTTTATCATGAAAGGTTTCTCTCCGCCTCTTTCACTCTCCCTCGCCCGCTCCCTCGCTCCCACTGTCACTCTCTCTCTCCTCTCTGTTCTGCTCTGTTTGCTGCTGCTGAAGTCTTATGGCAAGATCACAGCGTTGACACAATGTGGTCACAATTCACAAGACTGATTATCTTCCCTCCATTTATAATGTACTGAAACCTATTTCTGTCAACTCCCTCAACTAAACTTTGAGCTTGACAGATTTTTGTTGTTCCTGAGAATAAGTCTATAGGCCCGGTTTGATAAGACTTAATAATATATGTATACATAGTCAGTGGGAAATATTGGATTGTCTACTACAGTAATAACTACAAATATGCATGCATCTAATTTACATAAATGTAATTTAATTTAATGAATTTCATGCCTAACTGTTGGTCCTCAAACACTTAAGACCTCAAACTGAATTAACAAACAACTGGATAAAGAAATGTGTAACTTAACAGCAAATAGACAACAACAAAATGCTTAATAAGAACAAAATTGCTTTGAAGTTGCAGTCATGGATTACATTCTCCCCAACTGTGTGGTAATCAGTCACAGCCAAATACCACCCCACTCCCCACTATACCCACCCCAAAAGGTAAAATGACTACCATCTACAAGACCACTCATGAGTGATGAATATTCATGGCTGCATGGTAATGGCCATTTATATAATCAGCAGAGATGGGGTTGGAGATGGATCTGGGTTAATTATCAAAAGCAGTTTTAATTGCATTCTTCTTCACTATAATGATGTTAGCAAATTAGCAAGACTCCCTCTCTCTTTGTACATATATATGTGTGCATGTGTGAGCTGGCTGCCCCAGCTGAAGTAGAGGCTGCATGGAACTCTGGATGATTTTGCTGCTTCCCTTAAATTCAGTGGATAAGACGATGAGGCCAAGCTTAAGCGGGCTACTGGGCCTGAGAGAGGTCTGCAGAAATGAAGATAGTGGAAAACATGCTCCTAATTCTTCCCTGGGTCTCACCCTCTTAACCCCTCCATTGTTCTGAAGGCTGCAGAATTTCCTTGTGAGCTTTGGAGTCCCAACACTGGGATACCAGGACCACTTGTAACTGTTAGCAGTGATGAGGAGGGTTATGCTAAGACAGGTTTTTCACTTTCAGTAAGCACTGGAATAAAAAACAAAAAAATAAATTTTAAATATAAACCTACTTACATAAGCTCATTCATTTCCATTAATGGATGGCAAACTGTCATACAAGGTCACATGACCTGACTTAAAAATAAAATGTACCTTTGTGTTACTGAATCTCCCCCATTTAGAATCATCCTTGTGTTGCCCTGTGTTTATTTTAAGTAGCTAGTAAGACAGATTCTCATTGGGTGCAGGAAGGGTTAAATTGGTCCTACCCAAAGCCCTTGATATTTTGATCCTGATTGGGTTATATCAAGGGTTCTGGTCCTACTGTAACACATATGTGATTGGCTGTGCCTTTTCCTGCCGTCACATGTGTAGCTACCAAGCGGCAACCTTCGGGGCTCAAAGTGGAAGCCCATGCGGAAGTGTCAAAACTTGTAATTCACGCTGCAACAGCTGGGGGTTGGCTCCAAAAGCGAGTAATTTCCCATAGACTCCCAATTGTATTTGGACTTAAAATTACGCATAATTATGGGCGTTGCTGCTTGAGTGACAGACAGTTGATGTATCACAGCGTGAGTTTCCTGCTCCCACGATCCCCGCCCCCCTAAACCCCGCTCGTGCTCCCCCCCTTTGTCCATATTTGAGAGTTTTGGCAGACGTGACGCTGTCAACATGGCGGCGGTCATCACGTCCCGGAACCTCCCACCGAGCCTCAAAACGGCTCTTCAGAAACAAACGGGTGACGTCACGGAAGCTCTGTCCATAGTTTTTACTGTCAATGGTAGCTACGTTGGTTGGCAGCACCAAAACACATGCGAGACAGCGAGTGTGAGACAGTTGGAATCTTAGGTCCCCACCAAAAAGCAAATCTACACCCTGAGTGTAGAATAATAACATATTTACAGCCTGCAGTCTAAAGCTATTTTTCCTTCTATAACAAAAGTCTTGGAGTATTTTAATCAATAACAATTTACATCATATCAGGGCTCACAATTATGCATATTTTCTTATTTGGGTTAAGCAGGAGTTATAGGCTTCAGCACTCCATAAGTGCTCATTGCTTATAGCAGTTAGCAGTGTATATGAGAATATGCGATTCTTATCATGATTATCTTTACAGGGACACATTGTTTTAAAGGGTGGTAATCTTGGCTAATCTCACAGTTGTATTCAGCACCACTACTCAGTGTCACGACTCAGAATCAATTCTCCATAGATAATTCTAGATTTATTAAAAAGATAGAGGGTGACTATATTCTGGCCTTTAATTCATTATTGTTTGTCAAAGCTGGCTTCTGCTACTGATTCTTTTTGGTTTTTAAGAGGGTCTCTGACTTCGAGCTAAGAGAGTTGTCTGTGGTGTTGGTTGTGGTGCCCTTCTTGTATAAAAACACAGATCAACATCTGTAAGTGGTTAAATGTTTCATTGTAAAGTTGCTGAGGGACCTGGAGCAAATGAGATAAAATGGGGGTGGAAGGAGGTGAGTGCTTTGTTGACATATGTCTCCAGCAGGTGAGAGCATCCTTTCTGCTGCAGTATTTGTAGGTGCAGAACTTTGCAATTGCCTGTTACTTCACAGACTTATCAACATACACAAAGGGGATAGAGCTCTAAACAAAAAAAAAACTTAAAAGTACTTACTGCATTTCTCTTAGACTTACAAAGGAAGCTGCATCTCCTCCAAGCTGCTCTCCAGAGTCTAGCTCAAGTGTCTCATCCAACAACATTGTTGGCCACTGATGACAGAAACGTCAGGGTGTGATAAATAGGACCATTTTGCTGGATGAGGAGAGGTATAAGCTCCTTCAAACAGGGATCAGGTGGTAAAGAGGATAAGGAGTGGCTATAGGTTCAGGAAAAGTACCACAACCCGTGGATTCTCCAGACGCTCACATTTATGACAAGGGTAGTTTTCCTTGGTATTTCTTCACAGATTCGCTGGCTCTTCCTCATGGGGCATCAATCACCAAGCCCCTCATCGCCACAAACCATTCATGTAGCCTGCCCCATGCCCCAAAAAAGAATGGCCTGTCATTTCTATGGTTAAATTCAATCCCATCCACTTGAACATGCATCGACAGGGACCCGTCGGGACGAGAGCGTCATTCATCACGCCTCAGCTGCTGTTGTTGCTGTGCATAGCGGTTTACGTGTGTGTGCATGGCAGCAGCCCAGATTTGTCTTGGAGACGCCAGGGAAAGATGATAGGAGCGCAACGTGATCGGCAAAGCAATAGAGCATTTAAGCTTGCATCAGACAGCGTGAGATTATGATTTTTTCCCCTCTTCTTCTGTCTCTGTGAGGCAAGAACAGAGCACAGCTGTAGCTGTCTCTTCTTTTAGCCCACCCCCCCTCAATTCTTACTATTCCCACTGAGCTTCAATATTGGCAATTTTAGGGTCACAATGGGTCCCAGTGGTAGGTAAAATGGATGAGAGGTCAGGCCAGCCGTATGCCTGTAAATCCCCACGCGTGTTTTCAGTTCTCTGTAATCGTTTAAGACAGCAAGAGAGGACTCTGATTTAAAGAGGCGAGCAGGGGGTCTGTTTTGTGCAGTTGTGTTTTTCTGTATCTCCACCTCATTTTGGATGGAATGCAGGTAAAAGCTGTCTCAACTGTACTTCTACTGTACATCACGCCTGTGTTCAGAGTAGTACTTGATATGCTATAGCACACACTGAGACAGGAGAATTCACTTTTGATTTTTCACCACAAATCCTCGCTGAACATCTGTGGATTAAATGCATGAATTACTTTTGCAGGATTGTATCTGAAGTTTAAAATAATTTGCCATATTTATACATATTCATAAGACTCTTGGAACATCTCAAAATGTAACTCCTTGGCAATTATAACAACAAAATGTGTCAGAAATGCAAATGTAGCCTACTGTCAGTTTCTTTCCCTCATCCATTCAAGTGCGGTTTGATCTATCCGTAACGATGCTCACAACAGTTCAGAAAATTCATAATTTATTGTCCTTGTCGTGTTTTCAAAACAAAACAAAGTGAGTGACATTGATAATGATGTTAATCGTCCCTCTCAATTTAGGCCCATTGTTTCGTCTGCTGTTGTGTCTCCACCATGAGTCCATCTGAATATCCCCCTCCATCATCATCTTCTTAATGAATAACTTGTCTGCTGCTGGCATTTAAAGTAACGCCAAGAGATGGCATCCATTCTGATTGCTGCTATTTGTTTAGAAGCTTTTTTGTTGTCCTGGGCAATTGCATAGTTGCAATGCTGCCCACAGTATGCAACAATTTCCTTGTCTGTTCTGTGCCTTATTGGTTATGAGCTGGTGTGAGCGATAAACACCACAAAGCATTTACCGATAAAGAGTTCAATAAACTCATTTCCTTTCTTTTTGTTTACAAGCATGAGCCTGCATACATTCCAGCTATACCTGTTTGATCCGAGTTTACAAAGGAAAAAACACCTTTTTCCCCAAAGATTATTTGTATTCTCCACTTTTATCCACAGATTAATTAGCATATAAGCATATACCCAAGGCCTGATTACGTTGCACAGAAAAATATCCACACAGTTAGACATTGTTGAGAGAGTTCTTCTCTTCTTAAGGATGTTGAACTTTTAGAATACTTGATGCCACTTTTTCAGGACGACCAGGCTCTGTTCGTCTGAGGCCCAGCAGGTGTGCGCCATTCATCAGGAAAGTCTCAGTGTCCCCTCTGTCAGCTGAGAGGGGAATATTCCCTCCTGCTAAAGTGTTTGGCCCCTCAGGGGAAGCCAGGCACAAACAGTTATGCAGCTTTATTGGACTTATATATCTGTTTTATGTATTAGCGGGCACATAGCTGTGAAATATTTACATTATTCTAGACACAGGCGAGGAGAGTTCGCAAAGTGCCCGCAATCTAAAAACAATAAAGAGCAGTCTATCTCTTTATCGCTGCCATTTTATGAAATGACTTGAGGCAGGAGATGATTTTATTGCTGGAATGTGGAGAGTCCGGAGCTTTCTGCTTCTTTCTTCCTTTAAGGTGGCTGCTTTTATGAAGTGCATTTTAATACTGCACCACAACAGAGGCACTGACTTTTTAGGATAAGCAAGGCTGTCATATAATGTTCCACTAATAAATCACTCACTGCTGTGGGAGTTTTTTCCTCTCTCTTTTGTATGGAATAACCTGAGTCATTGAAAAATGACAAAATGCCGCCTTCAAACCTACACTGTGACTTATCTGTGCTTTGAGTTCTGTCACTATATACATCGATTATAATGTATAGATGTATAATAATGTATGTATACAAGTAAAAAATAATGTAAATTGAAGTGATGAACACCAATAGTGACATATATAGTTTCATAGTATAGTTTTATAGGTTCATCAAAATGTTCAAATTTCATGTCCTTTAAAAATTTCCATGTATTTCAATGTATGTCTACATAGGTTGGACTAAACCCTCTGTAATTTTGTTCCCCTTAATTAGAATGAAATGAAACTTGGCAGAGATAATGTCCACAAGCTCAGCTACAGCTTGATATAACTTGGGTGCTTCAACTGCATCATTTCGAAGAAAAAGAAGAAGATATTCATTGTAAAAGAGTGAATTTTCAACAGACGAGAAAAAAAACATTTTTGCTTTGTGCCATCTTAATTTACAAAGAGCCAGAGGCATACAAACTAATACTTACATATTAGTTATATAATACATCTGAGCAAATCTCCCAGGTGTTCCCTTTATTATGACACCAAAAGTATTCAAATACACCTTGTGGTTGCTGAGATATACTCTATTCATTTTTGGCATGACATTTTCAAGCTGATGCCTTAAAAAATAGGCTGTGGGGTTGAAAGGGTTAACTTTCTTTATGTGATCATTCTAAAAGCTTCACTAATCATTGCTTGCTGTTGTGTAATTTTGAATAGACAATAAAGTATTTTTAATGCATAAAGTTAATTTTTATTGTGCTATAGCAATAGTTCAGGACACTTATTCCTGTAACTATTTAGATTCTTATGTAATGAAAATATATCTGCAGTCACACAAACATTCCAGCAGGCCTTTGACTGAAGATAAAACTTTCACAAAACCTTGACATTTTGTCTTTACAAAAAAAGTTTTAAAACATGGTAGGTGTACCATAAAACAACTTCACCTAACGTTCTAAAATATTTCTAATTATCTTGCTACCTTGCAAGCATGGTATACATCTTGTGCCTTAGTGACTTCAATTCCTGTTCATGTCTGACCTTATCAGGGGTTCACTGCAGTGTGACCCCTGAACAGCTTGGCCAGTCAGACCCACATATGCTTCCTCTGAAGAAGCAGGCCAGACCGCCAAACAGCTGCTGCTCTCCTGACCAGACCAACTCCAAGCACCAATCATGCAACATGCTGCAGGGGCAGCTGCACTGTGCAGACTAAGGTCATACTGCACATAATGTTGTGCCCACACTCACACATGCATGCATAAAGATGTGACACTGCAGATCAGACACAGGGCACTTGAGAGCATTACAAGTGCCCTGTGTAATTCACTGTGCTGGGTGTAACTGGATGACCAGATAAATGAAGTTTACACGTGGAAATACAAATTGTGAGAGGAGCAGACAGCCACACATTTCAATAGACAAGACAAGAGCAAACCATTTACACATTCCACATTTTTCTCTTTGTTGTGTGCAATCATGTCAGCTGAACCATGAGGAAACAGTTCAGTGTGTGAGCAAATCAAGAATCAATGTAATGATATGGCCCATTAAGTTATGAAATGAGGTTCTTCACAAATTGTTTTGCTTCTAGTAGATTTCTCCAAACAGGTTCTTCTGTAATGGACTGGAAAGACAAACACCTCTATCAGAGAGTCAACTTCAGGCTCAGTACTGGTTCTTTTTTGTGTTTATTTCCTGTATAGCAGACAAGGAATGAATCTTTTATGTAGCTTAAGCAAATCTAATATGTAATCACACACTGTACAAGGTATTGTCTATTGATTGAGACTTTCTATTCATCTGTAAATTTGGATTGTTGATTATATGACAGCAAATCTGGCATCCACTGGACATTAACCTACAAAATACCAAGTCAGGAGCATGCTGTACCTTCAACCACTTGTAAACCGCACCTCATATTTTTAAACTGGCCACATTCATTTTATGATATTAATTTCATCAACAGTGACTAAGTTAATATGCCGTGACGGTTGTAATTATAAACATAATATGGAATGCAACCACCCCATTATGACTGTGGACACATGGGAATCAGTGAGCAATCATGTATGCTACTTGATATTTTAAACCTTGTTTGGACAGCCCATTTCAGCAAGGTGTTAGCACCTTGTCGCCACTCATCATATTAAAATTTTGAACCTGAACAACATGAATAATGCTCCTGAATACCAAATCAGAAAGAAGAACACTCTCTCCTCAAATAGTATTAAGGTCAGGTAATGTTAGCATGGAAACATTGTGGGTGAGAATAAAATACATTGTATTTCAGGTGAAAAACATTTAGATTGAAATGTCACAACCCAGTGTGTGCTTTCTACCACTTAACATCTTCATTTCAAGCAACAGCTAAACAGAGCTGCAGCCCTACTTTGATAAATACATTCATTTCTATGCTTGGGTATTTAAGAAGAGAGAATGCCTTCAGCATCAGATATGCATAATAATGCACAGTACATGGAAATCACCACATCTGCTCAGTAATGAAAAGGTCTTTGCAAAAGCTGAAATACCCAGCAACTCTATTTGAATTTATAAAATCCCAAACAGCATTTGTGCAGAGTGAAATGCAAATGCATTATTAATATTTCACAAGAAAGGGACACATTAGTCACAAATTATATAATTCAAATTAAAGTGTTTTGTATGTGGTAATATTTGTAAGGGAAACTAAGGGACAGGGAAGAAGTCTAGCTCAGCACTTTTTAAACACTCAGTATTTAGTTAAAAGTTATATTTAGCTAAAGAGAGAGAGAGAGAGAGAGAGAAGGTTTCTCTTAAAGAACAGTGCCCAAGCTGTGTGTGCCAAATGGTCTGTGCTTATAAAGTGATTCTCTGACCTTTTCGGGACAAAGCACTTTCACACACACATGCTCACTAATGGCCACATGTTTTGAAAAGATGTGTTGTCTGTTCACACACATAACCTATATATGCATTATACTGTGCCTATTGATTCAACTCAAAGCTGTGTTCAGTACTGGTTCACCACGACGGCACTCGCTTATAATGTCACCTCATATTATCAAGATTTAAAGCATCACTGTCTTTGGAATATGTCTCCTCTCATGTCAGTGTAATTGTGACACAGTGGGCTTGATTTTAGGCTTCAGGTTTGTTTTAAAGCCCTTTATGTGGTGACATATCACTGCCCTCAGCTCACATTACATCTGAAAGTGTTTCATATTGCTTAAATAGAAGAAAAGCAATAATGTCTTCAGTCTTGGAAATTAGTGGATCCTTCCATTTAGGTCCTGTGATGGCATGCTGAGCTCAGTCCAGGATAAAATAAATAAATAAATACATACATAAGAAAAAAAAAATAAAAAACCTGCCAGTGTACACAACACTCCCCTTACATTGATCGGCAATTAAGACCCACTGCCCAGAACATAAGTTCACATACCTGGGAGAATGAAAAAAACTATGTGTCCATTAAAGGTTCACTTGAAGCCACAATTCTCTCCCAGGGCTGCAGCGTGGGGCTTAATAATAAAGTTAGCGGCTGTCATAATGTACCCCCCTGTGGATCACAGTTCATTAATGCAGCTACGGCCTTACAAGAGTGTAGGGGCTGAGCGGTGGCACTGTATTGATTACAAATCCACCAACCCACATTCTGGACACACACACACACAGACATGCACAAGCGCACGTCAACACACCCTACACCTGACCCATGTCAGCCTTGTATATACTGTGGCCAGCAGTGATGATTCAGCACTTTTACCAGAGCAGCAGTGTTGAGTTAAATGCAGGACATGAGGAGGAGGAGGAGGAGGAGGAGGAGGAAGGTGTGTGGTGGCATCCAGCCAACCCATCAGAGTGGAGAATGTGGGGTGGGTGGAAGGGTAAGAGTTGCAGAATGGGGGTCGGCAGTGATGTCATCTGATGCTTGGAGTGATGGATAACCTTACCAAGAAAAGGATGCGCGCACACACACACACATACACACAAACCCACAGGCATTTCTACACAAACATTTACAGTATAAGCAAACATGTGTACACTCAGAGTAGAGTGTGCACACAATTGAATATTTAACTCTCACAGTAACACACACACACACATAATTTAAACCTCATGCAGCGATGGAGGAATCCACCCACGCATGTGCACAGAGTTTTCTCTTGGGTTTAAAGCACTTCTTTGGCTCTGATGTCTTGTCACTTATCTTAAGCACTGGGAAGATGTGTGCTGCTGGGGGAGGGTAAAGAAAAGGAGAGAGAGAGAGAGGGAGAGATGACACACAAGCCAGCTTCATTCTGCTGACTGCTCAACTTTAGGCGTTGGCGAGTACAGATTAACAATGACGGAATGTACTAACATCCATCCACAGCAAACGGTGATCCATTTTCACTTTTTTCTCCTGTCCAGATTCAAAGTCATCTCAATTTAAGTCTCAGCTGACACAGAGTCCTTTCATGTCAATATATAGGATTCAAAAATTTTAGTTGCATACATAGTATTTTTTTACTAAGGGAGTTAAATATTCTTTGTGAGGTAAAGCTGCCAAGAAGATCACAGTGAAAATAATTAAACTGTTTTATCTTGTCTAAGACTTGTGACATACTTTTGTAGCAAAGACACATAGCAGAATGAGGAAGTTAGTGTAGTATAACATGAGAGGATTTACGGAATGGTTGTGTGAAATTTCAGTCAGCCCTGACTGAATCCTAATCTGGATTTTGTTACATATTTACTAAATGATAAGTACAGCATTGAGGTGTGTAGCTTTGTGCCTGTCATCTGTGCTCCTTCCCTGCTGTGTGCACCTGTCCCCATTTACTTTCCTGGAAAACTGGCTCATTCTCCTCACCTGAAAAATTTATTTCTTTCTCCAGCTCCATTTCAGCCTTGCACAGATGTGTGTTTGTTCCCTCTGAGTAGGTACTAGTTTGGTGCAGAGGAAGGATTCTGTTTCTTCCTCCCTGACTTACTTTCTTTTCCCCCCTTTTGTCTTTCTCTGTCTCTGTCACACTCTCTCGCTCCCTTATGAGCTTTCATTCCCTCTCACTCCTTTGTCAACCTCCTCTTGCAAAGAGAGTGAATGTCTATTTTAAGCAATGTGTCATGCACCAAACACCCCCACACAGTCACAGCACAGTGGAAAAGCCTGGCACAACTCAGGCATGTTGAGTGTAAGCATCCGTGTGTGTAGTATTAGGAAAGAATGTGCTCCTTTATCTATAACTAAACAATACTAATACATCAGAGGCAATAATGTTTCAGTTTTCTGTTTGATAACTAAACATAATTTTATTTAAAACCACTGGGTGCATAGGTTGTGAAATGTCAATGCCTTCAAATGCCACCAAGCACAACAATGCAAAGGATCAACAACTGATGGTGACTAATACAAAGAAAAGGGCTAAAAATGGAAAGATTAAAGATGGGAATAAACTTTACAAAAAATAACTATATGCAGTTAGAAAAAAGAAAATGCATCAGATAGTGTCACTATGTGCCAAATTGATGTGTGATCCGCACATCACGTAGAAGATCAAGTTGTGAAATCTTGCTTGAGATGATTAGAGGCAGCTGTACAGTAACATTGTTGAGTTCCTCTTTAATTCTAAAGTGATTTTACTTGTGTGCTCTGTTTAACTACTACTAGCAGGTCATAGTGTTGATTGGCAATTTTGTTTTTTTGGTAATGGTTTGTAATCAACATCAAAATCATCAATCTTTGGCTTAACTGAACGGTATGTTACAATTATTACTAGTCCCTCATTGTTTTAGAGTGTAATGTAGAACAAACAGCACACCATTGATGTGATGAAGTCTTCATCTGAGCATATGTATTGAAGGGTAAAATGTGTCCATACTACTATATTTTGATAGTGTGTATGTATTAAAAAGGATATAGTGGTATAGTGTAATATTATACTACGATAGAATAAAATAGTATGTCCCATTGCAAAGTATTCCGAATATATTTTGACTTATTCTGGCCCACAACCCTCTAAAGACAACATTAAAAATATTAAATAGCAACTTTACATATGTGTTTACACACCTGGTGCCCCCCAAGCTGGTGCTTTATTGGAAACCTAGAACGGTTACTGTTGGCCGTACAACAGTAGCAAAACTTCCTAACTCACCAGCTAACACAGGCTCCCTCATCATTCGCGCTCCACTCGCACACACACACAAATACAGCTTTTTTCACTCTTACACAGTCGCTCGGCCTGACCTTCTTAGCCAATTATATGCCTGACCCCTTACACATACACTATGTCCTTAAACAGACAGCAATCACATAACACCTAAACAGGACACTATAACATGACAACATTTAGCGAAACAATACTGCAGGATCACTGCATATGATTTTAATGTAGATCTTTGCTTTACAGTTCTGTCCATTCTGTAGTGTTTCACTTCAGTTACACATGCATGCATAATGTTCAGCTTTTTATCTGCAATGAGTTGATATGTATATGAGGCAGCCTACAGTATGTAAAATACCTGTGAACACAGTCAATCTCCCACTGTATTTTAAATGTGTGAACATCCTGCTTCATCTATTTCTAGTTTGTTCAGCCTTTTTGTCTCTTGTCTCCCAAACATCTCACCTCATCCTGCTCCTTTTCTATCTCCCTCTCCCTCTTTTTCTGTGACAGCAGAGTGTGAGATGACTCGCGGGACGAGGCAAAGCGCCGGGCACACACAGCTCTCAGGTAATGAGAAATGATGTTGGTGTCAACGGTGGAATCGTCCAAATCATCCCTGAGCTGAGTTACATAATTCAAATATCATTCTTTTACTCCCCCTCCTCTTTTATCCGTTATCACTGCCTTGTCCTCTGGCACACTCTTCCTCGCTCACTCTCAGTTCAAACAGATTTGATTTCTATTCCTCTATGTTCCAGTGACATCGCCGGTCCTCTGAGAGGCGTGTGCTGGGATTGGAACGAGGATCAAGTCGCCCATCACAGCATTGCATGCAGGGAAAGGCCAGAAGATAGTATGAGTGTGCCTGTATTTTGGAGTATGTGCCAGCTTTTATCTTTTTATTTTTAATGTTTTTCTTTGTTTGGCTTGTTTTTTTTCCCTATTTCATACAAAAATTTGTCTGGTCTCTGGGGGGCAGTCTCAACAAATGAAGAAGAAACTGGATAGACATACAGTCCATTGAGTAAACAAAGCATGTGATGTAGGCAGAGTGACAGCAGACTAGCATCAACCATAAACATGCAAAACAGTGTGCAGTGCAGTAGGTACAGCGGTGAATAACAGTTTTGCTTTAAAAAGCTAAAAATCTGAACCTTTCTGGTTTAAGATTCAGTTTTTGTACAGCTGATTTAAAAAGACAGATGAACAAATTTGACCCCCTGGGTGGTTTTCCTGGTGAGGACGGACTGGTTACTAACTACCTAAATATAACATTACAACATTTATAAGATGAAGTAGGGCCATGACCTGATTTTGGAAAAAAAGCCAAAGTCTTTGGCACTTGTATGGCACTCTTGTCAGGTGACATACAAAAACACCATCTAGTGGACTGTAGAACTTCATAAACCCCCGCAAAACCACAGCCCGTTATTCTCACATGTTTGTTTTGTACAGATTAAACAAGAGATAACATGGTCATTTACTGAAAAAGTCAAACTCCTTCTTTAGTTCTTTGTGTGTTTTTTCCTGTAAAGGGAGAAAGAAACCACACTGATAATCTGAGGATGTGATTTAACTACATTTCATGTCATACATGAAATGTATGACATGTATGACAAATGTATTAATAATAAATCCCTACTGAGAGCAGGTGGGAACAAGGGTGTTAACAAAGTCAGCCTTACACAACAAAGCTTTTCAGGCTCTCTTGTAAGCAATGTATTGACGCGACACATTGAACTCAACTGCCAGCAAGTGCTATTTGTGGCTGGGAACGGAAATGAAGTTCACCAGATTGGTTTTTTGGAATCTGAATGGAGAAACTTTCCAGGCCAATTCTGAGTGTGTACCGGCCAGATTGAGGTGGGATAGAGTGGAGAATATGAGGGGAGAGATGAAGATGAAGTTGACCCCAACCTTTTTTTTCACCCCCTCTGCTGTTCCATGCTCACACTAGCAGGTGTCTCCTTGGAAAGGTGGAGGAAAATACACTGTTAGCTGTGAGCGTGGAGTCACTTCAGCTTTTGTCTCCCTCTTTATTTTCAGCCACTTGTACGCTCTGTGATTCATTGTCCCTAGCTCTCCCTGTCTGGAGTCCAGGCCCTGCACTTCCTTTCTTTTTTTTGTGCCCATAGAAGCACTTGTATGTGCATACACACATACACACATGAAGTCTCACACATTTTTCATTTTCATCCACTCTGTCTCTTCTTCTACTTTTGCACCCTCTTCTCTCCAGCAGAGGTTGAAATCTTGGATGTATTGGCATGTCTCCTTTCATCACCCCACCATTTGTGAGGAGGATCGAGGAGAGTGTACAGACCTGGGAGAGTGTGTGTTGAGGCGTAAAGGACCCTCTCAGCCCTAAGCCAAGTCCTGTCCATCCAACGGAGAGCCCAGACGGTGTGATTCAGCCCTCCTGAAGCCTGGCCAGCTCTTACTCACACAGAGATACACACACTCAGAGGCACTCAAAGAGAAAGTCACAGACATCCTCTCTTAAGTCACCACAGTATGGCTGTACTGGAGGAGCGGGCAGCAGGGAGAAGAGGTGCAGCAGTTCTCAATCCTCAGGGCAAGGTCACCTTCGACTGGCTAGAAGCATACAGAAGTGATACAAGGACTGAGGAGGGTACAGGTTAAGTCTGACTTCTAACAAACTTCCCTCAAAACAGATTCAACTCCCTCCAGGGCAAATACATAAATTGATGTGTGTGTATGGGGCGACTGGCATGTTTTTAGACTTGCATGCATGATTTAGTGGGAGAGAGTGCTGAATGATGGAGAGACTCTTAAGCATGAATCTATAAGCCACAGGGACTTTGACTTGGATATTTGTTCATTTATATGATTGCATGAACCACAAACTTTATGTAATTCTGGGTGTATGATGCCAATGACTCCTGTGTGTCAGGAAATCTCATTCAAATTTTTTTGGAGTGCAAATACAGGTTGTTTTTCACCAGTTCTCGATCACAAATAATTTGGAGTTTTGGGGAAATCTTTAGAAGTAAAAATTGTTCACTTTTTAAGTATGAAGTTTCAGGCTAAATCCTTAATCCTTAAGTGTCTATGAATAGCATCAGGTGAAACAGGGTGAGACAGTTATGTGCCATTGAATGACATGCCCATTATCCTACAAAATTCATTTTATGATACTTTATGCATTCAGATATTTCTACATTGTGTCCACGTCACCAGTGTCCTCTTGTGTCTAGGTAGGTTAACGTTGTGGTTATGCTACGACAGTGGGCTGCTTGGAGGACCAGAAGGCCTTCTCCCTGTGGCATTGTATCTCTAACCCTATGATTGTACTTCAGTACTCCACCCCCGAGGCACCCAGTGGAAAGAAACAATGAAAGGGGGGACCCACAATGCAGCTCATTCAAGTTCATCTGCATCCATGTCTGGAGGGACTGGGAGCAGTCCAGTGCACCCACACTGGAAACTTTGACTTATGACTTTGTGGAAATATCACAGGAAGAAATATCATATTGTGTGTGACATCTTCAGTATTGAAAATAAGTTTAAAGTTTAATGCAAATAGGGCAGTGTGAATAATTGTGGCAATGGTACTGCCTTTGAAGCAATGCCCGCACCAGGGAAGAGTAGGAAAAGTGAGAGTAAAGAAGAGAGGGGAGGAAATAGAGAGAGCAGTGGGGGTGGAGGTGGGGAGGGGGGGATAGTGTGACAAGCGCCATAACGTCCTCTGAGATGCATTTGGACAGAGTGAGCATCTGTCAAAACAAGGCAGCCTCAGCGGCAGCCTCACTAATGGCTATGGACGTGAGCGACAGAGGGGGTGGAGAGAGATGGGGGAGACACAAGATTGCTGCCGCACGTACACACCATTGACTGTATAGTGCACATACACACAAACACAACAGCTGTAAATCTTTTTTTGCTTGCAGCAGATCCCACCAATCATTTGATACCAAATTTCTACAAAGCTACACCCTAATAGCTATTGAACTATTTTCATGTGAGCGTGTGTGAGTATGTCAGTGTTTGTGTGCAAGCATAGTGTGTGCGTTTTTACCTTCCAACTGTGTTTTTGGTTGTCAGATACTTTTCACCATCTCTCATTGTGATGAATAGGGTGCTGTGTCAATCACTCATCTGAATTGTTCTTTTTTTTCTATTTTTTTCAAGGCAATTTGGGCAGCTCTCTCTCTCTCTCACACTCTCTCTTTCAACTGTGAGCAATCATCCTTGGGGTTAAAATCATGGAATTGCAAGGAAATGCAACTCTGCATAGCAGTTATAACAATTACATTGCCCGCACAAGCATCATCATAATTTTGAAAACATCCCTAATTACCTTCAAACAGACTACATCTTTTACAACTGACACTGCCCCATGTGTTTGAAATGCAGATTAAATACAAGGGAATTTAAAAGAAATATTAGACTTGTTCCTATTTTGCCCCAGGTCTGTAGAAAAGTGTGCAGGAAAAAAAATTACATTGTTACCCAGATCTTTACCACCTAAGGCTATTACAAATGTGAGCAGAGCAGAAACCTTGCTAAAGTGCCAAAGACATACAAACTAAATTGCCCCTTCAGTAAAAGGTATTAATTATATTTCTAGACCTTCATCATTTGTGCTCAAAATGGGTCACACTATGGCTCCAAAACACACACACACACAAACAAAACAAATGCTGACAACCAGTTAATAAAAAATCTTGCTTTGCAATATAATTTATAGGACATGACTCCATTTCACTTGTGCATTAGTAAATGGCTCAGTCTTGCACACACAATAGTGGCACTCTCAACTCAATCTTACTTGCACATGTGGGAATCATCATGTTGCTTGCTTGTACATCCTTGCTTGCGTGCAATTATAACTGTCTTTCTGACACATAAGACTCCCATGCACACAAAACACAAAGGCAGCTTTCTTCTGATTTGTGCTGGCACCGTTGCTGACTCTTTCAAATCGTCTGAATTGCTCACTAGTGTGCACAACATAGTAACTCAGTCTCACTTGCCCACTCATGCATGTGTGCAATGGCAGTTCACTCGCTTGTTCGATAAACGTTCTTTTGTTGAAATGAGTAACATGGCATTAAAAAACAACTCTGTACAAATTCATATCAAACTTGTCAGTGAGTTGCAGTGGGAGGCTATGTGTTAGCGTACGCACTAGAAGCAGACACAAAACATGTAGATTGTCTCTTCAAAGATAAAAGTGGTCCTGTCATAGAAATGTAAACACCACACTAAGTTTATGCTGCTAAAGAAATGCTAACTAGTGACAGCACTAGGGACTAGTGACTATCAACAAAACCAGCATGTGACCACACACCTGCTAATCACATGCACAAATCATCCCAGCAAAGTCTGAAGAAAATGTACTCAAAATTAAATGTGACTGACAGCTTCTGTTTTACCAGCGCACGAGTTAAACACACAAACCTTGCCTTTTTTTTCCGTGTGTGTGTTTGTCACACATACATTCATGCAAAGAGCACTGCATGGTGTTTTTTTGTTGGGATTTTGACAAACAACAACAGTGACCTTTAAGGGAGGCGAGGCAGCATGGCTGTGATCACAGGGAATGGAAACGGAGCCAGAGTGAAATGTCAACCGTCCCTGTGGTCTTAGCACTGACGCAAAACTGCCAGAAAAGGAAGGGAGAGAGAGAAAGGGAGAGAGAGAATCTCACAGGGTGGTGTTCTGTGTATGTGACTATATTTGTGTGTATCAGTGTGTAAAAATTTATCATTGTGCATGTTTGTGGCAGGGGAGTGCAGAAGAGCGGAAGAGAAACATAGCTGACACCCTCTAAGATTCACATCAGGCATTCAGCTGGTAAGATCACAAAAAGAAATCACTGCATATAGTGGATGCTTCATCACTTCTACTGAGTGTCAGGGAAGTTGCATGGCAGCCTGAGATAGAGGCATTATGGTACCATGATTGATGTGTGAAATAGTATGAAAGGGATGAGGTAGAATGTTACCCCCTCAGACTGCACCGTAATGATGCCCCTCCACCAGGTTGTGAATGGGAGCCATCTTGCATGTGATTCAACTGCTGACCTGCAAATGTCCATAGCAGCATTATACAGTCTGTAGCAGACAGCCTTCAACATTCATATACCTCTATATATTCTGCAAAAAGAGCACCACAGCATGGACAGCTTCGTATGTCAGATAAGTTTCTTGCTTGTGGTCAACAAACTTTTTTAACTTTAAACCAATAAACCTTTACTGACCAAAGCTTTGTTTAATTAATCAGTTAAAGACTATATAAAACTATAAATCAAGTACAGCATCTTTACACATGCATTGCACAAAATAAACTACCGTACACTCCCATACTGACTCTTTTGCTTCTTGCTGTCACCTCAAGAAGCAAGAAGGTTCCTGGTTTGAATCTGGCCAAGGATTTCCTGTGTTTGAGCATTCTCCTCGTGCCTGCCCGGGTTTTCTCTGGGTACTCCAGCTTCCTCCCATGTACAAAATACATGTATCTTAGGTTATTCAGGGATTCTAACTGGAGGTTTGATCACATGACCCCATGAAGCTGTACTACAGGACAAAGCAGGTTAAGAAAATGGATGGACTCCTTTAGCACAGCTAACAGCCTCCCAAAGCAGTTTCATTAACATTCCCACCTTGATCGGGTGAGCATCTGGTGGGTATGTAGCTTATGCCATCCAGGGTAGTGAGAGACTCAGTTACCTTACTTTAGCCAAGGCAGTCCTCTAAAACTGTACCCAGTCTGAGAAAAAGGGATACAGTGAAGACAAACTCTGGGAAACTCGCACTGCAATAACACAAAAACAAATAGGTAGAGGATACATCAGTGTACTTTTAAACATTGTCAACAAGAGAAAAAGACTGCCTAAGGCCACAACAACAATTGCTGCAACCAACAGGCAGCATTTCTTAGACCAGTGTTTGCCAACCAGTGTACCGCTGCACAATAGTTAAAGAGCATCAGGTGTGCCATAGCCCAATAAAGGTTGGGAAACACTGTCTTAGACCATTATGAAGTCACCCTCTAATAACAGAAGTACCCATTACCACTTTTTTTCCATATTAGCACCCCTTATTCATCTAATCTTGTCACACATTGGCACAGTCTGCTGGTACACCATCTCAGTACAAAAAAATGACAATGTAAACTTGAAAGACTTTGTTGTTACACTGCAGGCTAAACTGATCCTATCTATGTGAAATGTGTTAGTGAAAGGTTATTTCTTATGGTTCAATCAGGAGTCAAATTGTTATTTCACAGAGCTCTTGTCTTTGAAAACCTGCCTTTGTGCTCTGTAAACCAAACACAAAGTCTTTTATTTCTGAAATATCAAAATAAAATGTTTTTCCCCCAAGAAAAAAAAGGTTTCAAAAGCAGAAAGATACATTTTAAAATTCCTCCATTCAAGCTTCACTGAGTACTAAAAAAACATCCACACAATCAATATGATGACTGACCTCCTGTGTTCTTCAAGGCAGCTGAGGAAAGAGACGAGTTTCTGACTGCTTCATGTAATGTTCATGGAGAAGAGACAAACAAATGCAGTAAGGAATATTCCACTATTCAGCTATTCACAAAGTATATTCCAAAAGTTTGGGTGGACATTACAACCCGGTCTTTTGATTTCTCATACTTTATTCATCACAAGTGCCACAAGGGTCCTGCTAATTTGGTTAGTGGTGGTAACGATGGTGACCTCTTATTAAGTAGCTAGACTAGCTAAACTTGAGGTAACCATTATTATTGTGCAAATCATATGCATCACAAGGGGGGATTTAGGGGTCCACTTGATGCATATGTGTGACACTGGAGTCCCAGCCTCAAAAGGAGGCATAACATGTGGATCTTTCACGGTTTGACGTCAGGAACTGTCCACTGTAACAGTATGGAGCCTGTAGAAATGTGCCAGCTGATAGGAAGGCAAGTAGGAGGGTGTCACCATGGGGGCTGTGCACCAGTTAAGAGAGATGTAAGTAACCCACACACACACACAGACACAGAGACACTATAATGCAGAACAATTGCATGCTCTTTTTTTACAACTATGGGAGACATATATTTAATCAAAGGAAATTAGACTCTAGACTCCACTCTTGTATGCGAGCAATAATCAGATGGTATTGTACGGTATCCCACATTGCAATGTGGTCTGTCTCATTGTATCACATGCCATATCATGTAACCCAAAATGTACTGAGTTGCATTTAATTTCATCAGGTGATTTTCTTTCTTTTGTTTTTGTATCTCGTCTTTTTCTACAGTATTTTCCTATGATGTGCAGCATTGTGATATGTATGTGCTGAGAAAAACAAGTATTGCAGCTGCAGCAGCTGTACATAGTATGTACAGATTTCTGATAAAGGACTTGCTTAAAGTATTAGAAATATTTGGTAATGTAACAGGCTGTCCCTGAAATTATTACTTTCAGTCTTTAGATTATCATACGATGTCTTGACATTAGGTGTTTGTGAAATTTTGCAACACTTTTTAGTGGTCGTATTACAGCTAAAAGTTGATGGGAAATCAGAAGCCTTGTGTGCGTGTGTGTGTGTGTTTGTGTAAATGTGTAAATAAGTGAATAAGTGAGTGAGCTCCTGGGCTGTATTGGTATTTTGAAATGTGATTGACAGGGGAGAAGTCTATTAGGTGAGATTGTTAACAGAGTTGAGCCTGTTATCTGCTCCAGGCAGCCGTGAAAGGGGACCACTGATTCACACGGAAGCTATTGAGAATTTCAAAGGTGTTGTCTGACTGATTTGGGCCCAGGTCCACGTCACACTGAGCCAACTAGCTGAATTGTTCAGGAATCCAGCTGATCAATGAGCTTTCACATCCTCACACCTTTTCTGCTTTTTTGAAGAAAACAAAAAGTTTGTCCGTTCTCACATTTTAGGTTTTCTTTTGTTTGTACTCTACTTACTTTGCATTGTACTTAGTCTGTGATACAAATTATATCTTCTCTACTGTGCTGCATTTTTCAACATGCCAGAAACTTTGCTTGTACTGAGCACAACTTAATCCGCACAATTAAGCATATAGAGACCACTAATCAAGCAAAACTTTTGCAGAGGCGAGCCCTATAACAAATAAAGTTTGCTTACACTGTACTTCCCATCCTTGTTTTAGCTGCATGAATATTTTATATCCTTTTTGTTTATGGTGCTTGTGAGCATTAGTTGAACAGCCCCATCTCCCCATGAATTTCTTTGAATACCAAATACAGTTAACAGAGTAAAACCTCTGTTCTCTGTGGCTGAGTATGATCTAAGAAATGTGACTGCAGGGGCTACAACCTCTCGGCCCAAATAAAAATATGGAAATAATAGGCAAGTGTCAGTGTAGGTTTGTCTAAATTTGTGAGGTGCATGTGCACACAATGAACTCTGTTTGACCTTGGTTTTGACTCACCAAACATTGCCAAAGGGATGCAATGTATTCATGTGCATGTGTCTGTGTGTGTAAATGCTTGTGTGAATGTGTGTGTGGCAGCGTGCAAGGTTATCCATTGGCTAAAGGAAACGAAATATGACATCCAGCCACACATTTTTTTCAGAACAGCTCAACACATACACACACAAACACACTTTGAAGGCCCATGTGTACGCTTCTGAACTGTGGGCAAGACCCCAGAGGCTGTCTACTGGGCTCGTTGGGCCTGGATTTAAGAGATGTGATTAACCAGTTCAGAGAGAGGTGAGGGGAGAAGCAGGAGGAGAGCCACAGGGAACTGGCCCAATAGGAGCATTACCCAAAAGATTTTCTACTTTGCAGATCCCAAAGGTTTTATTTAATATTAACATGTCTGGTGTATGGAAGTCAAAATATTAATTTGTAGATTGTAGCCTACCTGTGTGGAAATCCTGTTACACAAAAGACACTGTTTGTAAGAAGGAAACACACATGAAGATGTAAGAGCTGTGACATTACACCACAAATATCATGATGCTTCAGGTAGTTTGTGAGGTTGTGACACTTAACAGACTTCAAGTACATTTGAAGATGAACAGTGGATAAGACAGATAAACATGGAAAGAAATCTTGCAGCATACACTAAGTTTACACTGAGAAGCACACTGATTGGTTTAAATTCACACATGACAGATAAGATGGACAGATGATTCATCCAATATACTGGGTATATATTTTTTATTTTTATTTATTTATTTTAGATACTGTATTAATCCCAGAGGTGCTGCTGCACAAGCAGTGTCATACAATGACTAGCAAGGCGCGCCACAGGCTAGGGTGAAGTGTGCTATCTCAATTCCATTCAAGCTTTGCAAAAATAAAATTACATTATTATCATTAAACCTGCAAAAAAAGTTAATAAGCTATAATTACAGTAGAGTACATGTTCCTCATCACTCCTCTTTACTGTTAAAATAAAAATAAAAAAATCACATCGTCCAAGGCAAATAAGGCAAATACGGTAAGTTGTATTTTACGACTATTTCACATTTGATTTACATGTTAAATAAAAGCAGAACTTCTACTTGTTTATTAATATTTCTTTCTTACCTTATCAGAACTGACCAATCAAGATAAGATGTAGAAATTCCTTCAGCTTCATGCAGATACTGAGATAGCAAACACTCAAATAAATTAAATAAAGTGTCATGCGATGTAACTTGCATTTGACCCATGCACACCATCCACACTATACTGAATGAGCTGCCATACAAATGTTTGTGGTTCAATGTGTCTTACAAACATGTCACCTTCAGAAACTACATAGCAAAAGATGGTTGGTTTGTTTTTAATGTTTGTTAAGACAAATGAATATCTAGCTATACAGAAGAAGTTACAAACACATAATGTATTTTATTCCCAGTGAAGCTAATGACACATGATTTGCAGTTTGGGTACTTCTTCTGTTCCAGCGGTGTTATATGGTAAACACTCCAAACATTTGATTCTGAAAGCAGCCTAATAAATTATATAAGAAAAAAAACAAATACAATGATTAGACATTGTTTCTGATTGTCTATACACATGCAGCTACTAGTCCGCCTTTCCTCATACCGGTAATTCACACAGGCACAATCGCCATAGTGGCAATTTCATACACTATTGAAAATATAGCTGAGAGAGTTCTGCATCTGTTCTTTGATTGCTCCCCTACTCCTTCACTCAGCGGCTGGCCAGGTGATTTGTTTCTCTACATGACTCTCAAACAAGCAGAGGGAGACTGGGGGAGGTACGCTTACCACACTTCAGCAGGGACATTGCAAACATCCCTACCAGCAGTTGTAATAGAACTATTTAAAATACTTTTTGATGAACTTTTTTTTGCAACGTGAGTATTGTTTTTTCTTCAGTCCTGTAGTTACAACCCCATTTTAATCTGAAAAAGGTCAACAACAGAATAACCTAAAAATACATTAAAACAATTAGACATGTGAAAGAAAACAGACATATTATGCAGCCTATTTCAGAAATGAACTCCAGTTTTGTTACATATTATATTATCCTGCACATACTGACTGCTTGCATTCTGACATGTTTACTTGCAGTAACACAGTAACTGCAATATTTATTTATTGTTCTATGCACCTTAATATTCAATAACTGCACATGTGTACCTGACCATGTGCACCTGACAGTTTTGCACAATTATTCATTCTCTGCTGAATTTGCACAACAGCTGATGTAGCACAAATGCTGTACTTACTTATTCATAGTTGCATGCTCTTTCAAATTGCCCTTTTTGTAAATTATTCTATTTTTCCTTATTGTACCTTAAACCTTTTAATAGCATTTAGTGTGGACAGCAAAGAAAGAATTTATTTGCACAGGGAAACCCTTACTGTGCATATGACAATAAATGCCTTGAATCTTGAATTATATGTAGACAATTATAATGGATATTTCCGATAATGAGGTTCAAACAAGTCAGAGCTGTGGACTTGTTCACAAGCTGTCTACCCAGTTTGTCTGACTGCTTATTTGCTCACCCTGCTGGGTTCTGTTGTATGACTGTGCCTAGCTGTTTCATTTCACATTCAAATTTCAGCAATTAGACTGGTCAGTAATGCTACAAAAACAGTGGAAATAATTGCAAAATGACTATTAAAAAAAAACAAAAAAACATCATGTCACCAAATGTCAGAGCCATAGAGGTTCTTTGAAAGGTGTGCCAGTACTCAAGGTCCAGATCTGTGCAGATAAATAAGAGCAAAGTAAAATGTCAGTGCAATTAAATTTTGTAACTAGGACAACAGATGAAAAAACTCACAGCTGTATGAGTGACTTAAAAGTCTTGTGTTGATTCTTGTTTCATGAGTGCTGATTTCCTCAGAGGCATAGGATGGATGAACACATCAAGGTGTGAAATAAATAACACATGATGGGAAGTGTGTAAATACTGCATTCTCTTGACCTCCCCTCATACACACTCCCCTGCACATACACAAGCACGGCATGTCCCCGAGATGAAAGCGGTAACTGGCATCTGAGATAAGCAAATGCCTTTGGGCAGCGTCCCTCACATCCACGCCGATGCATTATTGATTGTGACTTCTCATGGTATGGGGATTTTAGTAGATGCCCCTTGGTGAGAACCACCAGATGAGCTCCTAGTTGGGTTTCAATTCCTGCAAGTTGCGAACTGATGTAAGAATTACTGAGTGGAGGAAGGTAATGGTGAAAGTATGTTTTAAAGTCATCTAGCAGCCTTCATCCATGATAAAAAATAGTAGCCTATCAACTGGCATTTACATTACTTGAAGAGCATTTTTTATTTTGTTTAGATTACCATCTTTTTAAGCAAGTCTAACATAATGTCTTGTCAATGTTGGAAATACACGTTTGCTTTTCCCATTAATATGAAAGCTCTACACAAAGGCACGAACATCTAGCGTTTAAATGTTCACACCTGTCATTACAATTCATATAGCAACAAAAGTTCATTCTGTAGCACTCTTAGTAGCTAAAGAGTGGCATTGGACCTCTTAATACAGTGAATTTATGCTACACTTTGTAGTTTCCTAACCTATAGAACTTTTCTTCAAAATAAATAAATAAATAAAAAGAATATATTTGCTGGAACTTCATTACTGTTTTTTTGTTAACTGGCTTGTCCTTTTGACTTTTAATTGCTGGGTTTGAATGGTAGTTAATTATCTTTCCTTCTCCTCCTTTCTCTCTCTCTCACACACAAATAAACTATTCCTCTCTCGCTCTCTGCCTCAGTTTGCAGGTTGAGAGTACTTAATTTTCATCCTCTCCCAGTGCTAGGAAGCCTGAATTTTCCTGTTCTCGTTAGCCTGGTTAAATAGTCCCGGCTATGCTTTAATTAGTGTGAAAAGATCAATGATGTATAAAGGAGGGGAAAAAGCTTTAGGTTAACTCCTTACTGCCCATTGTAGCTTAAGACAGAATGAGCACCCAGAAAGGTTTTGTTAAACTGATCCAACATTTGGAATTAAAATAAATTATGAATCAGACTTTTTTAATACTTGAAGGTAACATTTGTGAAGAGTAGACAGTAATTTTAAGCTTTATGAATATAATCTAAGATGGCCATGCACTGGTTTGGATAAATGAGTTAAAACACACAGTTAGCACGCACAGTTAAAAATAGTTAACCTGAAATAAGATATTGGAAAACAAAATAGTGTAGAAATGAGTACACCTCTAGTGAGGATGCCATTTAAAGAGCTATTTTTGCATAATGCAGACTGAATCAATGCATCACATTGTAGCAATTCACACAGAACAGTGAGGATCAATATTTGGAATGGTGTGAATGATACAGTAAACAGAATATTGACCAATCCTAAAGCTGAGGTTGGTGTATGTTGGGTTCCACTGAACAGAAGCCCTACTACATGGTATTGTTACAATTTCAGTATTGTTAATAGGGTTGGATGCTGCTATACATGGGGGCTCCTCATAATAGATAGACACAGAATAAATAAAGTCCCACTAAATCTATTCTCCCTCTCTTCACAGGATCCTCTTTCCGCTTACGACCTCAATATTAGACTCCTCCTCTTCTCCTGTCTTATCCCCGCATGTAGGTAGCCCAACTCTTTCTCCTATGTTCTTATCTGGTTCTGGAGACTTCCCTTTACTCCACCCCTTGCTAGTATCTCTACCAGTCAGGGTAATCCACTCCTCCCTATGTGTCTGATGCCTCCTCCACTCAGTGGCGCCCAGGATTATCAACCCCACAGCCCCCCCCCCACAGTAGTTTGTGTTTTACTGTGAGGCTAATCGAGTTAAATCGTGTAAACCTAACCCAGTATTTGTGTTGCCTAAATCTAACCAAATGGCAAATGAAAGCAGAAACACAAAACACGTCTCCAAACAATATTTTGTTGTTTAATGATACATTAAATAACTTCATATTTATGGGTCATAACATATTTCTGTTTTTGGGTCTCATATATTGAAAGTGTGCAATATTTTCCATGGTGATAATGCCAAAAATGTAATCATGAATAAATGCATTCACATTCTAATTCAAATGTACCAGACCTCTGTCAGTAGGGAATGCTGCTGTTTGTGTATAATATATACAGTATGCACCCCATTATATAAATACAGTATAATGTAGGCTACATTATTATCAGCACATGCTCATCAACGCTGAATATTTCAATATTTATTTCACGCTTGAATATAATATGATTTAGTTCCAGTTTATCAAGTAGACTCAATGCCACACAGAAGCATTATGTTTGTCACCAAGGTAATGTGGCTCTCACGTTGCAAAATGGCCCCCATACTGCACAATTGCATTTTTATACAATGTCATTTTATGTAACCATAAATGATGATGCCATAAATTCAGCCTGAATGGTTGAGCTTGTGAATTATAGTAGTAATTATTACGAGAGTGTATAATGTTATGTGCATAACCATAGGTTCTGAAGTGACAAAAGAAGAGGAAATATTCCTCTGCTGTGCAGTGTGGTTTTAGCCTATAGGCTGCAGGAGATTCCATTCCATTCCCAGTCCATTCTGGGATATATCTGATTTCTAATCCTTATATTCCACTCGCTGCTTTCTTATTCAACCGCCTCTCCCCAAGACACTTTCCCATCCAATTTTCTCCCTTTCTCTCCCATCTGATTCTCTCTTCCCTCCACACCCACCCCTTGCTGTTCAGTTTAGACTCGGGGATGGAAAGCTTCATAAACAATTTTCTCCCCTTGCCGTTGAGCCACTTTTACCCAGGCACTGTGTGAACGCCATGCCAATTTCCTGAATCCATACTTCACAGCCATTCTTTACTCCCCCCTACTTTCTTCCTTTCTCACTCCTCACTCCCTCTGTCCATCGAAACAATGTCCATGTCAAGACAATTATACCCACTCTCTGCCACACACACTAACTCGCTGTGTTTACCACCGAAGGGCTGGTGGCAGCAAAGCAATTTCCTCCTGATGTGAACACTGTCTCTCTCTCTCTCTCTTTCTCTCTCTCTCTCTCTCTCACTTTCTCTCTCTCTCTCTCTCTCATTCACAGTCTCTCATGGCTCCTCTAGCCCTGCAGACATCTGATCTCATAAGCGATATATCTGCTGTTATAGCCACTGGCACCTCCTTGCATCCGGCCACCAGTTCTGCCAGCGCTGGTTATTTCTGCTGGGAGGTGGCAGGAATGTGACAGGCACAGCAGCAGCAGTAGCAGCACAACACGAAGGCCGCCAGCTCCACGCTCTGGGCTAGGTGTGCGTTGAGATTATCACCAAACCTGGGGGCTGTACCACCTCCACACAGCCACAGCTCACCGTGTCTCTCAACGTGTTGCCATCTTGGTTTCACAAGTCACATACATTCTTCTTGTCCTTTCCACTGCGGGCCTAGTTACAGGAAAGAACAGCCTCGGTCACAACTTTATGACACCGTCCATCATGGCTGTGTGTTGTGTATCCTCTCCGGCAAGACTGCTGCCTTGTAGCTGCTATGTGTGCTTGGAATAGGTGATACAGGACATGATTTAGCCTGGTAGAGATGAGAGAATATTAAAAAGTAAAAAGGTTAGAAGCTACAGCCTCCCTGCAGTGTATAAAGGTGTATAGTAGTTAGAACAATGTAAGTAGGTTCACAGAGACCAAGTGGTGTAAGGCATAAAGTGCAGATGCAGATGCTAACTGTATGTAAACTAAGATCATGTGGTTAAATGTATTTTAGATTGACCTTGAAGAGAACTGTGTGTTGGTCTTGTGTCATAGCAGCTTACAGCGCTGAAGGGGTGAGACATAAATGAACACGCATTTTTTAAAAAGGGACTGGATTCTTTATCTCATTATATTTTGAAAGTTCTTAATGAAGACTGAGTGGCAAAACCATTCAATAACCTCATTAGAAAAACACATACCTCATTAGCATTTATCATCATATACTGTCAAGCTCAGCTAATTTCTCCAGTTGCAATACTTATTATCTGTTCTGTAATCACTGTTGGATTTTTGTGCATTTTAATGAGTAATATTTTTGGTTGTTATTGCTTTCATGATTGCGAATCCTACATCTAAAGTGAGGACATGAGAAGAGGAGAAGATGGAGCAACAAAACCAATCTCCATGTTAGTAACGTGCTCATACGCTCAAGCTTGTGGTCGGCAAATGAGTTTGATCTCGGCTGACAGCTCCTGAGAATTCCTCATGCTTGGGTCACATGCATTTTCCTCTGGGCTATCCCAGGCGGCAGCAGGAAGTATTTGTGATTCATGCTCTAATCTCCCCCTTCACAGATGTCATATTGAGAGCCAAATTGGAGTCAAGCATTTATTGGTGCAGCTTTCGACGAAAGCATTCTTGGTGGTAACTTTACCTCTCACACAGCCCACATTTCATCACAGGAGTGTAATGAAAAGCAAACCATCAAATGTAAAATAGCTGCCATGGACATGAATGTGGTTGATTTCTTTTTGTAACTAATATTTATTATTGGATTGCCTTGAAAATGTTATTCTTTGTGTAACAACAATAATAATAGGATGCTCAGATCCTATTCTTGCAGTGAAATACGGCATTATTTTATGGCGTTTAGCACAAGTTCAATTAAAAAGACTTGCGTCTTAAATCTTTTACCTCTACTCTTTTATTCACCAATCAGTTAAGCTACACCTATTGGCTTCTCCTCATAAATTCTTCTGCCTCCCTCATTGCCCATCAGCTTAAAATTCAAGCAGCAACGCAGTCTGGGATTGTATCATGCAGCTGTTTAAGGGTGAAACTATGTCTTTATAACTCTTTCTCTTTTACCCACACAGAAACCAGTCAGCAATCAGAGCAATTTTGATTATGCCAAATTAGCTTTACTGTTCTCCACTGTGTTCTGCCTTTTTACTGTTATCTAAAACAGCTGCAAAGTCATTTTATTTCTTTACAGAGGCTCTCAAATGTAGATCTTTTGCCTGGGTGTCCTGCATCCAGGTAAAGGATGCAGGACACCTTATATGCCCATCCAACCTTAGGGCCCAGTATCTGACACAAAACCTTAAAAACTTTGTTTGCTTACAAAATGCTTTGCTAACCTACATGCATCATCAGCAGTGGCACGTGTGTGTGGCTGTTTTCACGTATGCACTGCTACCTTTTTAGATATCAAGAATGCATTTGTCAGAGCCTATCATTAAATACATTTTATCCTGCCAGTTCCCTGATCTGTTTCCCAGTCTGTGCATTGTCCATTTGAGTGAATGTGAATATACAGTAGCAGTTAATTGCATCTACTGGTGTGAGCCACAAGTGTGAAATATCAATCATGTCTGGAAAATCAGGTCCAAGTTTGTATGAGAGAATTTTTTTGTGTGATTGTATTTATTCAAGTGTTTCATTAGATCTTTTTTGTCTAAGAAGGTTTTCCACTCACCAGCAAAAGTCAACAGAGCAGTCCAACCCCATACAATGATCCCTGAGTCAGTTTTAAATTTGAGAATTTAGATAATTTATTTGAATAAATTATATAAAATGTATATTTATACATCAAATTTGATTGATGAGTCAATGTCACAACCAAATACATACAGCTACCATAGCCTGAGTAAAAACATTGATTGTCAGGGGGGTTGTGAGACGGAGGACACAAATGCAGACTTAGGTGAAAGCAAACTCAGAGTTTAATTCAAGCAAGGTTCGGTACACAGGAGTTCAGTCAACGTGGCAGAGGTATCCAAAAGGCAAAGGCAAAAAAGCAGTAGTCAAATCCAAAAAAACAAGTCACACACAAGAGAATCCAAAACTCACTCGAAAACACGTAGGAAAAAACACAAGAGTCCAAAACTTACTCGAGAACACGTAGGGAAAAATCACAAGAGCAGAAAGGCTACTTGGACGGCTGTGTCGCATGGAAGACTCACAAGACGAACTGGCAACAAGGGGCAGAAAACACACAGGCTTTATACACAGGAGGGCGGGAAGACAATTGGACACAGGTGAAGCACATTAGGGCAGAGCAGGTAATCACGGGAGGGGGAAGGGAGCACACATGAGGAAGGGGAAGTAAACAGAACTGAAACACAAGGGGAAGATCGAGTTTCAAAATAAAACAGGAAGTGACTAGTAAAACTAGAACTAATACAAACAGAAAATGAACTACAAAATAAAAGACCTGGCTGAAACCATGACAGTACCCCCCCCTCAAGGAACGGCTCCCAGACGTTCCACTAGAAACCACAAGTCCGAACGAAAATACAGGGAGCAAAAACTCAGTCTAATAAGGGTCCAGAAAACAAAAACTCAGAAAACTGGGTAGAGACCCAGTGTGACGAAGTCTGGGGGGGCTCAGAGAGCAAGGCCAGAGGCTGAGAAGGCCGAGATTTCCCAGGGTCGAGAGAAACGGCGGGGGAACACCAGAGACGAGGTTGCAGACCCTCCAGGGTCTGGGCGGAAGCACAACAGAGATGGAGACGCGGACCCTCCAGGGTCTGGGCGGAAAAACAACAGCGATGGAGACGCGGACCCTCCAGGGTCCGGGCGGAAGACCACCAGCGATGACGAGACGACGGACCCTCCTGGGTCCGGGCAGAAGACCACCAGCGATGGAGAGACAGACCCTCCTGGGTCCGGGCTGAAGACCAGCGAGGACGAGACGACGGACCCTCCTGGGTCCGGGCTGAAGACCAGCGAGGACGAGACGACGGACCCTCCTGGGTCCGGGCTGAAGACCGGCGAGGAAGGCGAGGCGGACCCTCCTGGGTCCGGGCTGAAGACCGGCGAGGAAGGCGAGGCGGACCCTCCTGGGTCCGGGCAGAAGACCGGCGAGGAAGGCGAGGCGGACCCTCCTGGGTCCGGGCAGAAGACCGGCGAGGAAGGCGAGGCGGACCCTCCTGGGTCCGGGCAGAAGACCGGCGAAGATGAGACGACGGACCCTCCTGGGTCCGGGCTGAAGACCGGCGAGGAAGGCGAGACGACGGACCCTCGTGGGTCCGGGCTGAAGACCGGCGAGGAAGGCGAGACGACGGCCCCTCTTGGGTCCGGGAAGAAGACCGGCGAGGAAGGCGAGACGGACCCTCCTGGGTCCAGGCAGAAGACCGGCGAGGAAGGCGAGACGGACCCTCCTGGGTCCGGGCAGAAGGTCGGCGGAGACGATGAGGCTGACTCACCAGGGTCAGGGCAGAAGGTCGGCGGAGACGATGAGGCTGACCCACCAGGGTCAGGGCAGAAGGTCGGCGGAGACGATGAGGCTGACCCACCAGGGTCAGGGCAGAAGGTCGGCGGAGACGAGGCTGCGGACCCTCCAGGGTCCGGGCAGAACGCCGGCGAGGACGAGACAGAAGACCCTCCAGGGTCCAGACTGGAAACCGGCGCTAGAGCAGAAGACCCTCCAGGGTCCAGACTGGAGACCGGCGATGGAGCAGAAGACCCTCCAGGGTCCAGACTGGAAGCCAGAGCCGAAGACGAGGCAGAAGACCCTCCAGGGTCCAGACTGGAAGCCAGAACCGAAGACGAGGCAGAAGACCCTCCAGGGTCCAGACAGGAAGCCAGAGCCGAAGACGAGGCAGAAGACCCTCCAGGGTCCAGACTGGAAACCGGCGCTAGAGCAGAAGACCCTCCAGGGTCCAGACTGGAGACCGGCGCTGGAGCAGAAGACCCTCCAGGGTCCAGACTGGAAGCCAGAGCCGAAGACGAGGCAGAAGACCCTCCAGGGTCCAGACTGGAAGCCAGAACCGAAGACGAGGCAGAAGACCCTCCAAGGTCCAGACAGGAAGCCAGAACCGAAGACGAGGCAGGGGACCCTCCAAGGTCCAGACAGGAAGCCAGAACCGAAGACGAGGCAGGGGACCCTCCGGGGTCCGGACAGGAAACCAGAGCCGAGGACCCTCCGGGTTCCGGGCAGGAAACCAGAGCCGAGGACCCTCCGGGGTCCGGACAGGAAACCAGAACTGAGGGAGGACCACCGGCGTCAGGGCTAGAGACCAGAGGCGAGGGACCACCGGCGTCGGAACTGAAGACCAGAGGCGAAGGACCACCGGCGTCGGAACTGGGGCTCGGGAGCGGTGGACCACCGGGGTCGGAACAGGGACTCGGGAGTGGTGGACCACCGGGGTCGGAACCCCACCAGGCTGAGGGCTAGAAACTGGAGTTGGGGGTTCCCCAGTGACAGAGTCAGTCGCTGGGGCTGAGGGTCCCTCTGGGTCAGGGCGTGGACCCAGAACAGATGGCCCTCCAAGATCAAGGCTGGATGCACCCCCTGCATCCAGACAGGTGGCCTCCAGTGTCTCTGCCACTCCAGTCTTGGCAGGAAGTCCTCTGCGGGGGGCACTGGAGGTTTCAGGGGCAGGTGGCGATGTCTGGAGCCCGCCCTCTGGCCGAGACGGGAGGAGCGACGCCGTCTGGAGCCCGCCCTCTGGCCGGGACGGGAGGAGCGACGCCGTCTGGAGCCCGCCCTCTGGCCGAGACGGGATGAGCGGCGCCGTCTGGAGCCCGCCTCCGGGCGGAACCGGAAGTGGTGACGTCAACGGGTGCCCGCCTCCGGGCGGAACCGGAAGTGGTGACGTCATCGGGAGCCCGCCTCCGGGCGGAACCGGAAGTGGTGACGTCATCGGGAGCCCGCCCTCAGGCGGCACTGGGGAGAACGGCGTCAACTGGAGACTGGGAAACCAGGAGGGCAGAAAGGAGGCCACAGGAGCAGTGAACTCCTCCATTTCCTGGAACGCCCCGATGTAATGGATGTGGAGCCAAGGCTCTGCGTTCAGCGCTTGGTCCATGCCAGCTTTCAGTAGCTCTTTCCAGTTCCATAATTTTCCCAGTTGCTGAAGCAGGACAACCCTGCGGTTAACCATCCGCCACATCTCCTTCTCCTCTGTAGGCGGTGAGGTCAGGTTGTCCAACAGATTTAACTCGGCTTGAACAGTTTCCCTAAGCCGGTAAACCTGGCTCCAGAGGCGCACCATTTTAAAAGGTGCCCACTGAAGATTTTGCCGCTCTGACATCTTGCATGTCTGCTGCGTCCTCTTATGGCCAGTTCGTAATGTCAGGGGGGTTGTGAGACGGAGGACACAAATGCAGACTTAGGTGAAAGCAAACTCAGAGTTTAATTCAAGCAAGGTTCGGTACACAGGAGTTCAGTCAACGTGGCAGAGGTATCCAAAAGGCAAAGGCAAAAAAGCAGTAGTCAAATCCAAAAAAACAAGTCACACACAAGAGAATCCAAAACTCACTCGAAAACACGTAGGAAAAAACACAAGAGTCCAAAACTTACTCGAGAACACGTAGGGAAAAATCACAAGAGCAGAAAGGCAACTTGGACGGCTGTGTCGCTAGGAATACTCACAAGACGAACTGGCAACAAGGGGCAGAAAACACACAGGCTTTATACACAGGAGGGCGGGAAGACAATTGGACACAGGTGAAGCACATTAGGGCAGAGCAGGTAATCACAGGTGGGGGAAGGGAGCACACATGAGGAAGGGGAAGTAAACAGAACTGAAACACAAGGGGAAGATCGAGTTTCAAAATAAAACAGGAAGTGACTAGTAAAACTAGAACTAATACAAACAGAAAATGAACTACAAAATAAAAGACCTGGCTGAAACCATGACATTGATGTCATATGAAACAGGCCAGGCCTTATGCTGACTGTTAATCGGTTTGCTAAAAGAACAGTATTTTCATACCTTAATAAAAATTCTTTTATTCCAATACTTTATTGCAATATGCTCTAATCCAGGAGCACCATAACTGTAAAAGATGTTATTTTGCCACCTTTGCAGTTATTACCAATGATTGCACTTTAGGCTTGGCTAATAAGGATTTTAAATCTATGGAAGTTTGAAGTTGTAAATAGTGCCTCCTTATAGGACCATTGTAACAGTAGGAGATGGGGTAATGGGGTCATATAAGCTTTTATTGCTGCAAAAGAACTACAACCTGAGCTCCTGTTTATTCACCACATTTACAGTAAAGTGACAGGTTGTAAATCTATAGCTGTCAGGGAGGCATGTGTCCTTATTCTAACACTGACACTTTTTAATAAGGCTACTTATAATTTACTGTGACGGTATACGCATTATATGTTGCGTTTTTTTAAATTACATTTAGTGTTTTACATTTAGTTAGAGACTGTTTTCTTTGTATTGCTTAAAGGACACTGCAAAATAAGATGACTTACCAACCCTGTTAACCTGAGGTTACAGTAATGCTTTTTCATTGAAACACTAGCCTGACAAAATGTTAACAGAAAACACTGTCCAGTAGGATTCATCATAAACCTTCTTTCAAAGCCGGTCTGTGCTGTAAATGCAGGGGTTGCACAACAAAGTGGTCTTTTTCTCTGCTGCTTGGTCTGTGGCCTCACTCACTGAATGAGAACTTTCAGAAACTAATTACAGAGAAATCATCTTCATCACATTGCCATTACAGGGGGAGAGGGGACGGGCCTGCTGACTCCCTGGGCTCCTGCAGAGAGCAAGGCTCTGATACACTTAGCCGCAGCCCTGCTTTAATTGTGCAGAAAATGTGATTTGTGCCCCAGCTTCACTTTCTAAGGAAAGTGGTGTTCACAGTCGGGGGTGTTCCAATCGCATGAATGGCTTTGCTATTCAACCACCCAGGGACCCTTGCATGTGTGTGTGTGTCATATAGCATTTTGTGTGTATTTGTCTGAGTGCGTGCTTAAACTCATTTGCACATATTATGTTTGTCCTTCATCTGTAATTAATGTTAAAAATGTTATGATAATCAATCTTTAATGAAATCAAAAATCTATATTTAGTGACTGACATACCTATTTTACAAATAATACTAGATAGGATAGCATGTTTTTGAGACAGACTTGGAGTTCATTGTGTTTTTGTTTCTTTGTTTTTAAGCTGCTGGTCTGAGAGCAAAGAGCAAATGTGGGCAAATATAAAGGGATCCGCTCACATGTATACACACAGTCTGCAACGAGAGTTTGTGAGAAAGAGATTGAAAAAAAGGGAGATGGAGAGACTGAAAGGGTTGATATGGGCTTTGAAACATCTTGAGGGAGACAGAAAGAGAATTGTAAAGTGCAAGAAGGAGAGGGGGAGAACGAAGAAGAGACATATTGGCAGAGGATGAGAGAAACTGAGAGGTGGGGGAGGGGGGAGGAATAGGAGTGTAAGAGTGAAAGAGACTGATAGGGGAAAGGAAGAAATCCTTAACATACACCCCTCACCTGGATATGGTGCTTGTGAGCTTCGCTAAAAAACTGCTGATGTGACACGAAGAGCGAGCGCTAGCTTTTCAGCGCAGAGAAAAGTGCTTACTGGCTCTTCTTGTAAGGGAAAAAGGCTTGAGGTACACGCCTCACATATCCTCTTTGTTTGGAGACTTTGCAGCGGCCAGCACTTTCTATCTCCCCCCCTATCTGTTCTCCATTTTTTCATTTTCTTATTCATTCTGTTTGTTCTTCTTCTCCTCAACACTTTCCTGGGACACAGTTGCACAGCCTGGCAGGCTACTTTTGGATCGATTTGTTCCAGAGTAATCTCTGGCAGTATAGCTTTGGCTAAAGTTTACTGTTGCTCTTGGTATTAACAGTGTTCCTCTATGGGAATGTAGCTATGGATTGGAACCTGTTAAAAGTTGTTGTTTTCTCTGAGACGTTGTTTCATCACCTCTAAAAGATCCTGCCACCATGTGCTTGATTTAGTAAGTCCATCCACAACACACCCACATCTGTCCTCTCTTAATTTGGTTCAGAGAGTCAGAATTGAATTTTGTGATACAGAGTCATTTAGACATTTCAGATAATTATCTCAGGTATTCATTTGCACAAATCTGAATTTAAAAGCAGGAATATTTAAGTAGGTTGTCTATATTCACACACTGTCACAGAGGAAATTCACACTTTGAAAACCTGGCTGGGGTCAATTTGACATTTTGACAAATGAGAAATTTTATACTGTGAGTCATATTTGCGCTTTCATTTTAAATGATAATATTGTAATTCACAATTAAATTCAGTTTGTGAACACTCAGTGAGAGGAAGCTAAGAGCTACTTTGACACATCAGCGCTTTGACTTAAATGCTATGTTAAGCATGATGACATACAAGTTATTGTTCACCTTGTGTGTACCGTGAGGGTGTGCTAGCAATTAGCAGTAAACACAAGCTGTTTATTAAATTAAATAGATTCTATTTTTTATATGACGATGGTGCCAAAGATCAAAGTTAGTTTTTTCTCAGTATTTTATCAATCAGAGGATGAAGTCTGATGACAGAATATCATTGCAGTAGTTGTTGTTGAGATCTTTGAATGTGTAGTAAAGTGTTGGACTGACCAATCATTGAGGCAAAATTACCAACCATGTTGCTTGCAAGCCTTAAAAGCACTTTAATTTTGACAGTGTGGACAGTCTTAGCATTAGATGATGATAATGAAGCTTGACAAAGTGTGATTTAGTCTATCTCATCAAACTGTTGTAATCTAGAGACTCTAGAGACTCAAAATTCTTCAAAAGGTTTTGAAACCATTACATATTTCCTTGCAGTTGTTACATTTATAGAACAAATATGAGCATAATTGCATTTGCAAATTGTCAGGCAGACACAGAGGGACATGCTAAATTAACATGCAGATTTGAATTCTATACACAGCATGAGTTGGCCAGGTACCCCCGCACCTCTCCACCACCCCAAGAAACACACACACACACCACTCAATGGATTGAGTGTTGGTTTTGGCATGAGGCACAATAAAAGCCACCGCCTACAAGAACAGTACAAGGGATTTTTTTCCATCTCAAGGTTTGTCTTTCCATTTCCAAATCCCTGTGGTTTTGTAATCAGTCTTTCTAAACCATCTTAATCTCTTAATTCACTTGTATCACTCAAATGGCCAGCTCATTCTTTCCACCAGCGGCACTTTGTAGCTTCTAATCCTCTAAACTGCAAGAGATTTCCTGACCGGCACCAACCCCAGCTCACATTAAGACACGTAACTAAAATATATGTTCATGAGGAGAGGATAACTGTTCTCACTGGAGGGGACATTAAACTAGCTTTGGGTCTGCTGGCCAACAAATCTCCTGCAGTGATCCAGAGAGTTTGTATAATCCCATTCTTGTTGAGACAATCCATGATGTCTCTGTGGAGATAATTGGTGATATTTTTTGTCATTAGCGCTTTTACACACTTTGTTTGTGGTTATTAGAGAAGTCTAATCCTCCCCCCTTTTGACTTTGGATGTTTATATGGAAGGATGCACTTCAAATTTAAAGTTCTCGCTGTCCACAATAAGGCTTCCTTCTAGCTTTCAGAACAATCTCTTATAGGCACATGTACAGGCAGTGTAACCAATATTTATGGGCCTAGTTTAAAATTGGACAATTTAGAGAGCAAATTGTAACTACTGTACTTCTGGTCCTAATCACATATTATGCACCTCTAACATTTGCAGCACCTTTTTACTTTTAACCATACTACAGTGTCTTTAGGTCAGTCATATCATCTGTCAGTCCACTACTTTGGTACACTACACACCAACTACTAGATTATCTGGATGCTGTAAAATTTGTAAAACTTCCCCAGAGGATAAAGCTGCCTGGTTTTGGTTTTTCTTTTTCATCTAGCCCCACATGCATTCCAGCAGCTGAGTCAAAATGTGCACTTCCTGAAGATCATGCACTATCCTGAAGATCATCATAAATCTGTGTGATGCCTAACCCCGACTAAGCAGTAACTAGAAAAAAAAAACAACATTAGACTGCATTGGTCTGGATTATTATGCCTTTACCCAAGCAACCATAAATGTTGTTTTGGGAGTCAGCAGCAAGCAACCTATTCTCTTGTTTTATCCGTGAGGCCGTCTGAGGGTGCAGCAAGGGGGCAGTTGCTTTCATCAACTCACCAGAACTAAAAAAAAATCCCATACAAATGCTGTGGTATCTGATGAAGCTCCAACTGGACTTTCATCATGTTTCATTGTCTCAGTGGTGTCTTATACAATGAAGCCCCAGGTGTGCTTTAATGCAGGGCTGTTTTTGTTTCCTACCGATGATAGAATTTCAGTTGGTTGAACATCATTTTCCACATTTGCCTGTTTCTAGTAAAGAATCTACTATTTTTAATGCGTATACTGATTAGATTAAACAACAGAAGTCTAAGTTAATGGAGAGATGTTTTCCAATCATCACCAGATAAACACCTCAACTGTTCATTTGAGCTACTGGGTTATTGCTTTATCTCCGACTCTTTTCTTTCCAATGAGCAAATGACCGCTGATGTCTCACCTCTGTGGGTCCTACTCCCTCTCTTCCAAATAGCATCCTCCTTTTATCTAATGGAGAGGCAGAAAAAAGAGAAAATGTTTCAATGCTTCTGTCTGACAGGCAAAATAAATTGCACTTACAAGATCCAAATTACATTGTTTAACCTCAAAATGATTGGCCTGGGCCTCTCTCCCAAGGCCTGATCAGTTGGGTGATGTATGGCTTTAGTTTACTTCAGCACTGCAAACCCAGCACTGCACGTTACACTGTGAGCCTCCGGGGCAGAGCCGGGAGGGGTGGGATGTGCACAGTGCAATGAAGCCAGAGGACGCATAATGTTTAATAAGCTCCTTTTTCTTGCACTCGACTTTAATTTGGAAATATGAAGCTGCACGTGTTGAAAGAGGGGATTATTAGCTGGTGCTAATCTCCCTTTCTCTCACCGCCCTTGTTTACTGCGGCTCTCCTCCCCAACCCTCATCCTCAATCCCAAACAGAATGAAAGAAAATGACAGTGAGGGGGTAGAAGCATGAGAGAGAGAGAGAGAAAGCTGAAATTGGTCTTCTTGTTTGTTGTGCCTTGTTGTGTTGTGAGCATGTAATAAGGCTCAAAATGTCACTGGTTCAAACAGTCACCCCCGGGCAGCGTGGGAGTGTGGGGATTTGTGTAGTGGCACGTGTTGATGAGATGTGCCCATAATTTTAGAGGATTAAAAAAGCTGAATCATTCTTGAATTTGTTCTGTTAATCTCTGTATTATTTTGACTGTTGAGCCTAACCTAAACAGATAAATATTCAGTTGTCATATGATAAATGTGTTTTGTGATTAATAGTGAGGCTGAACAATAAATAAAGTGATGAGTAAACTGCTGGATTATTACAAAAGTGGCTGCATCTAACAGCTGTCATTTGGTCTTCAATCCTCAAGAGGAATGTTGATTTCTCCTTTGTGGTTTTCTCTTCATTTTGTCCTTCCCTCCAATAAAAGGCCCCTCCCTGTCTGCTGGCCCAGTGGTGGTATCTTTTTGCATTGTAGGAGGCGCCATCTGGAAGAGAGAAATATTAATGACAAACCCAGATCCCAGCATGTCTTGCTGTTCTAATCAGCCGGATTTCGGTTCCACACTGCTCTGTGCTTCTGGGGAGTGGGGAGGGGTGTGGTTGTTGGGATGGAGTGTGTTTGTGTGTGTGTGTGTGAAGAGAGAAGGTGGGGGTTGGTGGGCAGCATGTGTGCTAAAGCACGATTGATGCTTTGTGTAGCGACTGAATACAAATGAAGGATTTGTCAAACTGCAATATTTGGGTCCCAATAGATTACCATACGGCACCAGGGTAATTATGCACACAGTTGATTGAATGGAGTCAAAACAGGGGGAATGTGTAAACTTGTGGCTGCTGCCGCATTTGATTTCCATAGAAATGGAGTAGGTGACACACACAGACAAATGCATGTGCACAAACACAAGCATGTGTAAGTGAACGCTTATATATGTACACACACACACAAACACAGGTTGATGTGTGCATAAAAAAACAACAATGACATGCAGACGCACACATTCGTTCAAACGCTGACAACTTTTCAAGCGACAGAAACCTATGCACATGCATGCACATGCCACACAAAGACCACATAGGTGTGACACAAATTACAACCATAATTAAGGAAGAAGTTGACAGCTATTAGCAGTCACATTTATGAGAACATTTACACAAAACTTTGACTCCATCACCTGTAGTGTGGAGATAAGGCTTGAGGTTTTTTGTTTTATTGTTATTGTAATTAAAAATGATGTTTTCCTTGAATTTACAGGGTTTTGTTCTATTAATTGCATATCATAATGCACCTTAAAGTTGTAAAGAAAGATAAGAAATTTGGGAGAAATGCAAACGACGAGCACACAACACAACAATACCTATATTATACACACATGTGCAGATAGAAAGTCAGAGGAAAAACTGCCGGGCATACTGGAGGTTATAAACTACTGTAGATAGGAGGGTGATTTATTCAGGCGACCCCTGGTTAGGGCTCAATTATTCCCTGTGGGAGAGCAATAGCCCATTCCGTCACTCTCCTTATTGTGTTCACACACATTTTGATTGTTTCCTTTTATCATTATTCCTGCAGAATTAAACACAGCATGAAATAAATGCTACCGGCAATTCTGTTATGTACTATTGTCATATTGCAGCACACACTTTTGCAGTCATTACAGACTTGTATTTTAATTCTTCCATGTTTGTTATCCTTCCATGTATCTGTAATGCATCAATATACAGCAAATTAAAGTTTTATTTCAACTTAATGTGTATTCTGTGGAAACAAAAATGCATAAGTTATAAGGAGGGGGGAAAAAAGCACAGAAATTCCACTGTCTCATTTTAAATTATGTAAATTTCACTGACATTTGTTCTTTTTCAAATGTTTGTTCTTCCAAAACCCTCCCTTTGCATCTCTGCCTTTTACATCATGTGCAGTAATTTCAGGCTTCAGCGAAGTACAATGTAAGTATTGATCATCCAAAGGTATGCAGTGTGTAGAGAGAGTGTGAGGTGTAGGTCATGGCACTTTTCCTTTCTTCAAAGTCTGCGATAATTCAGAAATTGTATAATGCATTCAATTCTTATTCAAATGCCATATCACGAGGTGATATTTTCCTCCAGAATGCCATTTCTCTCTGCCCATTCTCTTTCCTTCCTATAACAGATTCCTATTATGCACTTTCAACAAACTCAATTTTTTTTAGCCCAGGCCATTTAAATGTATGAAGTGTGGAAAGTGGACTTGGGCTTAAACTTTACACAACACAGTCACAAGACATTTCTGTATAGGGGCTGTGAAAGGGAAATGTATAAAGCTTTATTCAGGCTGCACCATCATCTGGCTTCTGTCTGCAGTGGCAAAGGGTACAGTCAGCATTCATTCCCAGGTCAAATTACTTCGAAATGTTGCATCAAGCAATGTAAACAGATGAACATGTTCATTTTTTTTTGGTGCATCTCATTAAACAACAATAGTACAACAGCGCACAACAAATAACATATGTGTCATTTGTGGTCTAATTAAATGTTTAAAAAATTATTGTCCTATAGAAGACTACATATTTTTTAAATAAGGCTCAATGTGGTGCACCGGAAAGATCAAACTAGACAAATAATCCTTTTTAGGTAACACCGGTGAGCTCAGGTGCACTAAAAACCTCCTCTGTTCACCCCAGCATCTGGAGAGGTGATGTTGTCAGACAGTGTTTCTGTCTTTCTGTGTCCTTGCTCTATGAAGGTTATCCTGTAAAATCAGATAGGACGGTGGCAGTAAAGAATCACTTCTGTGGTGGCTGCAATGGCTACTACATTGGTCCATGCCACCTGTCCCCAGCTCAGTCAATGTGTGTGTGTGTGTGTGTGTGTGTGTGTGTGCGTTCCTGCGTGTGTGAAAGGAGCAGGTGTATTTCTTTGTATAGGAAATGTCTACACCAATCAACAGAAACCTCCTCAACCTTGGGATGCAGGTTCCCACCCAAGCCTCAGTCACATCGTTTACAAAGTGAAAAAGACACACAGATGCTGTCATCTAGCCTTATTTACTCTGTACACATTCTTCTAAAAGAGGCCCTCACAGAGAAAATCAGTTCAACAGTTCAGCAATTTCCCCATTGTGGAAAAAAATAAAGGTTTTCTTAAACTTCATCTTAATTATCCTACAGATCAAATCTTTGATCAATTACTTTATTATAATTTCAATAATAAAAGTTCTATTTCATACTCAGAAATATATGTCATTTTAAACTTGCTTTTCATATTGTTTAGACTCTCAGCCTCTGTTGGTCTAATTAATGTGAAATTGAATTTACCCTTTTCTTCATAATGTCAATAACTCTCTCTGAGTTATAATATACATTAACTCCACCACTGAGTACATTCAAAGAGGATCAGAAAACCTTTTTTTGTTTGTTTTTTTACTTTTTAATGTAATGTGTATTTTGGTAATGTGTACCTTTTCTTTCAAAGTATAGTCAATTTTAAACTGCATTTTATCTTATAGTCTGGTACAGTTTCACACTTGCTTCTTAGGCTCTGAAACTACCCCTTCATTTACCTAAAGAAAGAATCATAATGTAATTGTACCTTTATGAATAAATTAATTTTCATAACACTAGATAAAGCGCAATGTTTGCATTATTTAAACTGTATATGCATTTAAAGGGCCGGTTCATCCCTAGATAGCAGGTCCTCTTCCACAGAGCTTGCCACATTGCCACACATCCCAAAGGTGGACAAACCAAACATTGGCTCAAGGGGGCATTAATGTGTCTCTCAGCTTGCATGGGCAGGAAGGGGTGCTCAGATGGTTCTAATGTGCAAACCTGTGCTCTTAACAAACATAAGACGTTATGTCAACACTAAACACATTTGAAATAGTTCAGGCAGACCAAATATGGGAAGGAAGGGGAGAAGATCCATTTATCTGTTGTGGATTCTCATTATTTTTGTGTTAATGATTTACCTGTTTAATTTACAGGGTTGATTTTCACATTGTATTTTGGTCTCTTTGGCTCAGCTCCCATTTGAGATGCTTATCAAATGCTTGCAGATGAGCATCTGTCATCTGTATTATGTGTCTTGCCAAATCACTCACTTTGCTCACCACAGTCTAAAGGGGAAAACGTGTCTCTGTGAAGTCCCTCTTGGCACATCGGTGAGGCAAATCGGAAAGTTACAGAATAAAGAAGTTGTGCTGTATAAAGGGCAAAGAAAAGAGAAGCCCTCTGTGTGGGATTTCAATTATGATCTTTTTTCCCCTCCACCTTTGTTTCTTTAATCAAGGACCTTAATCTTAGAAAGGTTTTCTTTCATTTTTATCCCTACTTCCTCATTTTCATTAAATGTCCCTGTTGGAGCGCTGCACACTGTGCATTGCATTAGCCGGTTAGCCAAGAGAGAACAGATATGTTTAGCTGACGTTTTATTACAAGCTGCGTCTGTGAGATGCAATGTAAATCAGCGGGTCAGGAGGTCAGCGGAGCACATTAATTCAACGCTGTGGAGGGAACGATGGGAGAAGCCTTGCCTCCAAGGCTGTGTTTCAATGCCCCATCCTCATCATATGCAACAATATCTAACACCGAACAAGGACCTTTTAAAATAGTGTATAGTTAACATGAAATTAACTCAGCTGTAACACCTCTGACAGGGAAGACATACAGGAATAAAACATTAGATGTAAAAAACTGAAACAATGCACTCAACGTACCACATTCACTGTTAATTAATTTGGACATCTGTTTTATTTTACAAATATATTTAATTACTGTGGCCTGTCAGGCTGATTTAGGCACTCATTTGAGGCACAGATATTTTTATTTCAGTATGACACAAAATAATATGGTGAATATGAACATGAGGTGATAACACATTTGTAGATTTTTTTTAGCTTTATTGAGGATATCCACTGAGCATCCATTGTGAAACTAGAGTATAGACTTTATATTTGTATTGATCGTCTTCTGCTGGTAACTTATTGATAGACACTTACCACCATTTACCATTTACCACCAAGAATAATAACACAATGTCCTATAAGATGCACAATGCACAACACTGTCACAGCCATATGTTTGACGAAACACTAAGCACAGTCACATGAAAAGCCTTCCAAAAAATCAGCGTATTGTAACAATTTAGTCCAGGGAGTAGCATGCAACATCCACCGATTTGCTAAGTTGACATTTTGTCCTATCACATACCACCAAAACTGCAGACAGTTTACTATTATTTACAAAGGATTTCAATTCAACGTGGAATGCGTGGAGTTACAGAGGAGCAAATTTATAGCTCTCTGAAGAAGAATTTACGAACTGATCATCAGTTTAGTAAAAATACCAGAGCCAAGGCCAAGGAAGGTTATGTCTCAGTTTTATAATAAGCATATAAATGTTGTCATGTTTATGAAAAATAAAAATAATACCACATAAAGACTACTGGATCTCCATTTATTCCTCTATGTCCTCTTAGTTTCTAGAAATTGCACCAAGACAACTGTTTATTGATGTACAGTAGGTCTCTATACCTGGTGATTTTTTTTTATTTCCTTTTTTTTAAAAAAAAAAAAAAAATCCTCTTCAGCAATGCTTTTATTCTTTTATTCTTTTCTAATACAGAGCATTATGTTTAACGTTGTGCATAGACACAAGGAAAAACACACTACATCAAATAAACACAACACCGATGCAAGTTATGACTGTGTTTATGTCAGAACAATGAGAAGACACGAATATGAGCATAAAGTATGTTTTCAATGTTTCCCAGAATAGTGAAAAAGAAAGAGAAAAAGTAAAAGTATAGATATAGAAGATATGCACTGTGCACTTAGTGATAATGCCTGTGTGTGTGTGCTGGTGCAGAAAGCATAGATAAGTGTGTTATCCATGCAGCCTAATCAACTACAGTGAGTCCAGAGCCCTCTCAGCAGACGCCCCCTTTGGGCCGCCTCCACCAGCGCCAGCTTTCCTCTGAGCGCACACTTTAATTAATAATCAAGCTAATTGGATTGAGATCCCCCATTGTGCAGGAGGTTGTGTGGCACGTGTGTGTGTGTGTGCACAGTATGTATAGCATAAGCACATTTGGTTGCTTTAGACAGCATGTGTAAGTGTTTTGTGGCTGTGACAGTGTGTAAGAGGAAGCCACCCTTTAGGTTCAGCTCTTCTTGTGCAAGCTAAAGATGATAGTAAAACTTGATGGTGCTCAAGAGGCAGCTCCCATTTTATAGAAATGTCTTCCTTATAGGTTGTAAAACATGTACCTTTCTCTGCCCTCCACACACCAAAGGTACAATAAAGTGATAAAGTAGCACATTTATGGCATTTATTGCATAAACACCTCAGGAAAAACAGTGTTTCACTCAGAAAGTTGATTTGATTCTAAGGGCAGGATATTACATCTCTTTGACAAGGTTGACAAGGTTGCAAATAAATTAAAGTAGAGAACCGGCTGGAAAGTAACCTGGGACAAAAGTAACAGTTTTCTCTGAGATCTTATATGTTATGGAGTCTTGAATTAAGCATTACACTTTAGGCACACATTGTGTCATGCTTATGCTTTTCAACATTAGACTACGGTACATGATGACATGAAACAGCATGTGCATCACAACAATGTTCATAAAATACACATAATGTTTTACACTTGCTGATTATATTCACACAGCACATTTCAGTGGTTGTTATTTTGTGTCACTGTCATTATCAAATGACATAGCTCCAGTTCATTTGCCATGCAGTGTTGGATGCTCACATTACTTTTTAAATCATGAAGTAAACCTATGCAAATGTAATCCACTAGCCAAACTTTGAACCTAAGGCTGCTCTGAACAATAAAGGTTTGTAGGCTGATTAGGCTGGCTGCTTCACACATGGCCCCTATTTCCAGTTGTTGCTGATGTTTGCACCATCCACTCTCATATCTTGGCTCAAACATGTACTGATGTATTTTAGAAACTGCCATTTAATTATTCAGTTATGAAATGTAATAGGTTCACACACACTTGCATTGATGTGGATGTGTTCACAAGCAAATTTTTGTGAACAAATACTGTTATAAAGCTATGTTGTCAGGCAGAGGCTAAACTGAGGGGCTCTGTGTGTGTGTGTGTTTAGTTTATGCCTTTCCTCTCAGAAAGGACTGTTGCCACTCATTCACTCTCTTTAATTTCATCTCTCTACTACTCATCCTCTAACCTCCTATCCTCTTCCTCTCCATCTTTTTCTCTTCCTCCTCACCTTGCTCACAGGTTCTATGCTATTTCTCCACGTTGCACCTCATCTGCCCCCACCCCCACCCCCAACCCCGCATTCCTGGCACAGACGTTTAGAAGGAAAGGCGGTGGGCTCTGCAGGCCAGTTCTCTATATTAGATGTCAGGCCTCAGATAGAGACTCAGGCCTGTGGGTAAACACTTTGACAGCTTCTACAGAGGATATTTTGTCTGTGAAATGGAGTCTGCATTACTCCAGGTGAAAAGAGACAGGAAAAGAGACAGAAATGCAGAGGAGCAATGACTCTCACTCTTTCACAATAGATGCATTTCTCCAATGTTAAAGATTTCATTTGTTAGAGATTACAGGAATACAAAAATACATCAATAAGCTACTGACTTCTTTTTTAAATTGTTTTTAGCATCATTTTTTAAGCATGTTGTTATAATATCATAGATATTGTGTATTAAATATTAGAGAAATTTAATATACACATTGCTAAAAATAAACACAGGAAATTTGATTTGGCACCTTAAATCGTTTAATTGTGTTTGTTGCTTAATATCATTAAGTAGCGTTAACAGATGCATAATTGTGTTAACACCATAGCATGAATAAACACCAGTAAAGACCCCAACAGCAGAAACATGTGAGAAACTAAAGTGTATAGGGACTTTATGAAACATCCTGCCTTTATGGTGGTATTAAAAATCATGAGCATGTGCATGTATATGTGCATATGTCTGTGTGACACAAGGGGGAGGGCATACAGGAACATTTCTTGGATGCATGAGCTTCAGTATGGCAAATTAAATTTGAATGCAAATGCAGCAGTATTCCTTGACAGTCGGTGATAAAAACCCTATTATGTTTAATGATATGCTTTGTGAATGTGCATGAGTGGAGAGTGGTCTGCAACTCAGGGGGGCCATCTTCAAAAGTCTGCCTGCCCTCTCTGCGGTGGCTTTGATCAGCACTGGTGCAAATACGTGTGCACACACTTTAATATGTGCATATTATCATGTTGATAAAGTTTGCAATGCAGCAACTTCCGTTAAATTGTTACATTTATCCAAGCTCAGAGGAATTATGAATGTCTTAGAATAAGCTCCGAATAGCTCAGCTGAACTTGTGTCCTCCTATTTTTCAGATTTCCATGGAGCTCTCTTAGCCTCCCTGAAGAATGATCATTCACATTTTCATGCTTTCAAAAACATGGTGATTGAAACATTTTTATGAATTCAAATATTAATATTTGTCCTTCCTAGAGGTGTGATTGGACTGTGAACTGTGGGTGTTGTATTTAATTATAATGTGGCTTTTCTGCGAGAATGCTGAAAAAGGAAAAGTGTGTGTGTGTGTTTTCTCTCTGGTGCCTTGTGTGAGTATGGAGTAGTGTGAAGCTGTGCCCACATGTGCATCTAAAATATGAGCTGGTTGTCTTAATGAGGGAGTGAGTGTTTAGTGACCTGTCCATTCACAGCCTATTGATTTGGTTTGATGTCTCTGTAAACAGCCAGGCACTTTGTGGAGATGCATAGCAGGCAGGAATATAAAAACAGCCGCATCAGTCATCGCACAAACATGCTCGTTGTGGCACCACATGGCTGCACACAGCCACCAAATCCATTTCTTTAAAATAGTGATTTCCAAAGTAATCAGAGATGCAGTTATAAGTACTGACAGTTTCCAAAAGATCCATGTTCTGTCATATTCAAAAAGTGTTTCAAACTGTCTCAGGTCCTCATTCTTAAATCTTGGTGTAAGCCATTCCAGGCACCAGGGGAGGTGTTTTTTAAATGCTTTATGAGAGTGGCCTACCTAAAAGTAAAACTAAACTGCGCCTCTGTGTTGGCTTTATTTCTCAGCCTGCGAAGTTGCAGCTTGAAGGTAGGGTAGGCGATTTCATTCTGATGCACTTTTTGTTAAATTAGTGTAACTTCTCTTTACAATCCGATAGCAACCAATTAGTTTGGCAGTTTCACTTTAAAACGAAGAATATTAATCATCTGTGGAAGCTATAAAACGCTAAAAACATCAGCCAATCCTACGAGGCGCACCTGCGCATAGTATTGGCTGGTTGTCACTCTCTTCCTGCTCTGCGCGCACCAGAGAGGTACATGCATGATGGCCGAAGTCACAGACTGGTTGGGAGGCGTGGCTTCGGGGTGAACTCCGAGAGAAAGGGGCGTGTGTTTACTTTCAAAATCTGGCTGACTGAGTTTTCAAAATCTCCTATCCTACCTTTAATTGCCATGCATACCACATCCCAAGGTGCAGTCTATGGCTTGCTCCACTGATGGTCCTGATGGTAACGCTGCAAAAAGTAAATTTGAGATGGGTATGGTAAATAGTACTGCTGAATTTATGATATGTGTTGATATTCTTGGACAAAATATGAAAATGTTGTGACCACTTTTAAAAACATTACAAATGTATCTAAGGTGTACTTTTGAGGAGCGATGCATTGTAGTTTCCCAGCAGTGTCTGGCAAGACTGGACAGTACATTAATGCTTGGCTGACAGGATACCCGAGAAAGGTTTATTAAGCTGTATGTTTTGCTGCTTACATAGCGGCAGCTTTGTCCTGTGGTGAGGCTCGGGGGTTGGCTCCAGCCAGGTGGAATGAGAACAAACAAGCTGTCGGAAGTAATCACATCTTCCAGACTCTGGACATGTGAATGCACCAACATATCTGTCCATCAGCGTCTAGAGCCAGTGGTCATTGTCTGCCTCCCTTCCTGCAGGGCCACATCACAGACTGTCAGAAATGTTGGCACCGGTGAGGGCTGTTGTCTTTATGTTCCACCAGAGAAAATTCATTTTTAGAATGATTCTTGGCTCAGGCTGTACTTTAAGAAAATTCATAAATAAAGCCATCCATGACCTGTGCTTTTAAAAAAGTTGAATCATTAGTGAAACTTCTTGCTCATTAACCACACACTTAAAGGTGAGAAAAACTGTTAAGTACCTGTCCCTGGCTCTGTTTAAGTTACTTATCATTTTGGTCCATTGTTTTGTTCTTTATGCAACTTTGTTTGCCTCCAAGAAAGCATGAACCCTGGAGGGGTCAAAAACATGAACCCGACTGGAATAAATATGTTTTTATGCTAAACCCATAAGGCTTTGTCGCTCCTTCAAAACCTGTTTACCAGTAAAAAAAAAAAACCTGAGTGCTCTTTTTAGTTTTAATCCTCTCCTTTTGAATGACAGGATTATTTTTTTGTGGCGAGAAAACATTTGAGATAAGTATCCCTATCTCTTCTTCCATCACTCCAACTGCAGGTTATTGAATATCTCAGTGGAGGGGAAAAACTAATTACGAAACGTGTCTGGCTAAGAGAGTTATCTGCGAGATAGCCCGCAGTGCAGCCATGTTTTAGCCCTTTTGTTTTTTTGTTGTGCAAACTAATTAGTTTTTTTTCTCGTTTTTTAATGGAGAAATGCTCAGCTGCTCCCCAAACTAGTAATGACCTTCCATTGGAATTATGACACAAGCAGATGTAAAGCTTTTGATTAAGCCCATTTACATGGAGCCTGCGCTAGTTGAGACGTTCAGCTCTGATGCTCAGGATTATAAGTCCCATTCTGTTTTGCCCTAGGTGGACTGCTTTTTCAAATTGCTTTCATTATGAATACTAAATCTCTCCATAAACTTTGATGAAACCTTGAGATGATAGATTTATTGAAGTTTACGTTCAGCAGAGGAGTTTCTTTGAGAAGTTTGCTAAGAACCTATCAGTTGCACGTGTAAGTTTGTTCAACAGTTATTAATATAAACTACTTCAAACATAAGCTCTTTATTTAAAAGCTGAAATTGACTTGGCTGGAGAAGTGTGGATGTGCTGTATTAGTTCAGTATTTTGCTCTTTAAGTTTGGGATAAAACAACACAATTAGCCGCTTCAGCGGATGACTGCCCAAATCCATAAATTGTGTTAGAGTAATAGAGTCTGTATCAGTGCAAGTCAAAAAGTCATGTTGACCATTTTGACACCAACAGATTACCCGCTGCAAGCCCGCTGTGTTTAATGTCCATACCCATATAAAATGTGGATTCATTAAAAGAGCATGAGCAAACGTATTTGATGACAACAGCGGAACAATATGGTGAACAAGCAAATTTCTAAAGTTCATACAAGTGAGGCTGGGAGTGACCTGGACTAACATGCAACAACGTGATAAAACATGCAGACTTACAGATCACTACGCCACTTTAATAAGTTACATACACATGAAGGAGGGGGGGAACCATATGTTGGTATGATGTGAAGTTTTAATGTGCCTTATAGAAGCCCTTCTTATTACAGTGGTCACTAGATTTAATATGTGTATTTTATACACATGCACAAGCAAGTAAAAGCTGAAACTTTTTACTGTCCCGTCCCTTTCGCTACTCGGCCAAGGTCACGACCACTGAGGACAAGAAAAGACGTCATTTTACACCCAACTTTGTTGCAACTGCATTGCAATTATGCAATGCAGTTGCATTGTTTAAGTTAAGCTAATATTCTGAACTATTACTTAAAATAATACAGATACTATATTGTTTACTCTGCCAGTACCACCACCATTTATTTGGTAACTCATTGTAGTGTACGATATTTTTTCGGTATTCTTTCACCATCTGTTCACAGGGTATAGTGCAGTCACACAGTGATTGGTCTTGTGTGCAGCTTGAAGCGTGAAGTTTTGAATTTTAAAACACACACATATGAATAGTTAAATATTCAGGCAGACATTAAATTTAGTGAAAGTAAACAGACAACGGAGGGCATCTTTCAGGACCTAGAGAAAGGAAGTGTGGAGAAAGGGATGGGGGATGTCAGTGAAAAAACAGTGGGAATAAAAAGCGGGCTCTCTGTATGTGCCACAGAACCTGGCCTTAGGGACTTATCTCCTGTGCCCGCGTAGCCGATCTGTTAATGGCTGGCATCATAACTCTCCGCGCAGAGGCTGTTTGCTCCGGCTTCTGTCACAGGTTCATCATTACGCTGATAGCTTAACACTCGGCAAGGAAACAAAGTAGCCTCCCACTGGTGTAGATCAATCCTCTGTTCCCAGGAAAAACCCTGAGAGTATATTCACAGCACTAAGCTGTACAGAGTAGACTGTAGTACGAATAAAGTGCATAATATTAGTATTGATATTGATACATCCTGTACCCTCATCAGAGTTCATGTGCTCTTAGGCTGTTTCAGATGTTACGGACAAACCATCACATTGGTGTATATTGTCAGACACCACTTTTCCTGCTTTTAAATGACTTCCCTGAGGCTTCAGTGAAGAATCACCAGAAGACATAGCAGCCAAGTTTTAAATTCAGTTTTTAATATTGTATGATAAAAAACACATTTCACACATACAAGCGATCAGATCTGTGGCTTTGAACTGTGGTTGTGAGCCTTTGGTACAATCTATATACACAAGTTGGCTCTTAAGTTAGCTGGTAACAGCTGTCAAGATCATTTCCTCAGAGAGATACTTAGGAGATGTTTCCTTTCTGTAACAGGCATTTTATAGATAGCCAATCCTGCCACTATCTTCTCCTAGCTAGCGTTTCTTTGATTAGCTTCTTTGGGTTTTCCCATTGAGGGGATGAGTCAGTCTGACAATCTGAAACATCTTCTTGAGGTTTTATCAGTATATTAGGGTCTTCCTGTACTGAACTCCACATTAGGGTTCCTTGTCTTTAAGCTCTAAGGTGCTATATAATTGCGTACATGTATAAATAATATTATTTTATAATAAATGATTTACAGGCTTTTGTATTTTTTTTACCAATAGAAGGTTATTCTTTGACTACATTAACCGGTTTTCTGCATGGTATTGGCATGAAATATATTTAGTCTTAACTATAAACAGTCAAAACACTGTGTTGGTAGTAGGATGAAGCAGATGAGCCACAAAAGGAAGCAAAACCACCAACCAGTTGACCCACCATCATCTCTAACATACTTTTACACTACATTTCACCACAGCAGGGAAAGTAAGCTGCAGTTCGTTTTCTCTCAAATGTCAAATGTTTATCATGATGTTGGACTTTTCTCTCTCTTTACTTAACAGCATCACAGAAATGAAGAAGGAAGACATTACACTTTAGAAACAAACACATAATAATAATGCATTTGACAAATTTGGCATTGATATAGAAATAATATAACTATGTGAACTTTTGGCCACATTAATCACGTAGTAAAAATCTGATACGGCGACAGCCAAAATTGGAACTAATTAATCAATGTTTCAGCATCTAAAAAGTAATTTCAAGGTGTTTCAAGCTGTTTCTTATTGTTTTATATGTAGACCCAGTGTGTGTTACTTATTCTGAGGATGGATTATAATGACCAGCAAGTTCTTTTGGATGGTGAAGAAAATCTTGCCTTAAAAATAATCATACAATCCATACAGCATACAGTATGCTCTGCTGGAGATACTCTTTACAGGAGTTTGTTACCTGTGTACTTTGGGATGACACTTGTCAGTTGCTATCACATTTGGCTTAAGGTGCGCTGCTATTAGTGCCCTGTTCTCAGCAGGGTCAGTGCCTTTACAGTGGTTTCCTTCTGTACTTATAAAGATTGCTGTGTTTGTCTGGTCTGTTGTGGGAGTATAGGGCAACCTGAACCCTCTCAGAAGACATGACCCTGTGTGAAATGGAGGTAACAAAATGCAAATAAACATGTGTTGAAGCATTGGTAGCTCAGGTGTAATGACTAGAATAATAAGATGGCACATATACATTCAGATAAGTACATATGCAGAAGCCAGGGTGCCTCTGTAGAGTAGTGTCTTTCAGTGCATTATAAGTAAAAGACCAGACACATCTGTACTGTTCTGGTCTGTAAATCATCTCTTACAGAGCCCAGAGACTATTCATGCTGTCAATGAAGCTTCTAGAAGTGAAAGGCAACAGAGGGAGAGAGTTTCTGTTGCAAATCTCATCCTCTCCTGACACCTGTCATCATTCACTTTTTTTTTTTGCAGAAGAAGAGCAGATTCATTCTGTGGACCGAGAAGGAAAATAGTATTGAATAACCCCCTTGGTCAAATATTTTTTGAGGAACTTCAGGCGCTGTGATAAATTAGGTGGCCCTGTAGATCGATAGTGCCTTCTCTCTTCATAGCTCAAGAGAGGATTTGTCAAATTTTTTGGGGGGCTATAGAGAGATGTCCATTAGGTTTATTACTGACTGGCTGTAATTTATTTGAAAATAAACACCTGACATTATGCATGCATTGGTTAGATATTGTTTAGATAGTTTAGTTCATTAAATCAACTTACACATAACACATTTGCTTGACTATATTAACCAAAATTAGGATTGCAAACATGACTCCAGCAGCTCATACCATAAACTAACCCCCTAAGAAAACATTTGCAGTGCTCTGTCATAGATAAAACCCTCGGTTGCATTTAGAATGGCTGAGTATTACTGCAGATTGCATTTCTGCTCTTGAACAACAATGCCATCTGTGAAAATATTCCCCTGTATTTTCTGACACTGCCTGTACAGCAGCTGAGTTTCTGTTTGCTACTTGCAGAGTATAATATACTTATAATAATACTTTGACTGCATGAGGAATAGAAACATAAATCCATGAAACATTTTAATTACAAACTTTGACTAATAGCATTTGACTAATACAAAACTAGTTTCCTTCTCTCAACAAGCAGGGCTGTTCTGATGAACATGGTTAAGCTTAGTAATGTTTTAGAGTGTGTGTTCCCATCAAGAATTCATGAACTCTGTTCAGTTTGTTGAATGCAGAAAAGGGAAACGCCTCTTAGCCGTATTAAATCCTAATATAAATTCTTGTCTCTTGATTATGTATAATAGCGCATACAAACAATAGCACGAGTAAGATTCTAAATCTGAAGAATGCTATAAGATCAGTGGGCTGCCTGTAACGCTCTTCCGTTCTCATCTTGTTGCCTTGTAGATTCTAATGTTACACACACAAACTGTAGAAAAATGACATGCTGTCATTTGCTTTTACATAGGCTCCACTCTAACAGTCCAACTTCTTGCATGCTAATGGATGCAAGTCTTAATTAAAATGTCAAGGTGGCGTGATGTCCCATTAAGGCTCCCCTCCCCTCCCCATTCCTTTTCTGCTTCTGATCCTCCCCAGGGACCTATTAAGCCCAGGCCAAAATGATTGAAGTTCAAAGAGGTGAGCCCGAAGGTTGGATGCTCATCGCTTCACGCTTCGCCCTCGTCCCAGCATCCTCCAACCCTGACCTTTAGCAAGACAGCCGTCCCCGCTAATGTGCTCGCATATCTAATGAGAGAGGGCTTTAGACTCAGACCTCCCTGTCAGCCATCTAGGCGATAATGCCACCAACCGTTACCATAACCGGTCTCTCTCTACTTCCCCAGCTGTCTTTCTCCTTTCTTTACCTGTTTTGTCTCTTCCTGTCTTTTTCCTTCCAAGGAAAGGTTATTGGAAAGGACAGGCCAGTGCCAGCCTTTCATAACAGGCTCCTGTGGCTGTCACAAGAGTGGCAGGGCCATAATAATGAGCCTCTCTTGAATACGAATGTAATGATGTTTCGACCACATAAATCAAACAGTGAGACAGTGTCAATATATTATTACAGTGATCAAACAAAAACTAGTCATCACTGGGGAATTTAGTAAGAAATGTAGAGGCCCTGGTGGAGGTAGAGCCAACTAACAGGAGTCCTAAGAGGTAGGTGTACAGTCCCTTCACCTGAGAACATGATGTACTTGATCTTTGTCACAGATTCGTCTCTGTTCTTGCAGATAAAAGCAAGTGACCCTCCAAGTTCAAAGGCAGCTTCAGGATGCAGCTAATGAGCTTCAGTCCATGTGTGTGGGAAGTCTTGTTTCCCTGGAGAATGGGGGTGAAGCAGACAGGAGTGAGTGTGGAAATGATGGTTGTCTATGTGTGAGAGATTGTTGACATACACACTCACACACTCACATACTCACACACAGTGTTGATTGCGTCTCTTCAACCCTTCTCCACCACAATGACCACATACACTGAAATCACACACATCTTTAGGACCACTCCACAAACTTCCCACTTGACCTCCCCAGAGACAATTATTCCCAACCGGCAGCCCCCTCCGCCTACTTCTTAATGGCTGTGGGTATGATGGGGTCAAGGTAATCACTGGGCCATGCATATTTGTACCCACTCACTTCATCAGAGTGAGATTACCAACAGGGAAATCAATGAGCAGTGCCCTAATGAAGAATCTACACTTGTGCCCAATGGACCTGTTAGTTTTTATCTTTTCTCCTAATATGGTATCAATGAGCTCCCCAGATACGGTTTCATACAGTATGTGGGACTGATGAAGTCATGTAGAGGGGAGCAGCCATGCTATCCTCACACCATGCAGCATGTAAAAACTTTCTAGGTTTTAGTTCATATATTACACCACACATCAAGCAGCAGGGTTGCTTTCATTAGCAATCAAGCTGAACAAGTTTCCACAGGCTGAGTGGGCTACATTACATTTATGCTATAAAATAACTATACTCTGTTTTTATAGTAGAGAGTGAGCATAGGATTTGTTCAAATTATTTCTGCTGAAGAAATCTAATAAACAATGATGCCCTGTCTTGTAAAAGAAGAATTTGTGGGTTTTGCAACATTGTGCATGATAAATATCTCATAAACAGACACTCACACAAAAGATACAAAAGATATAGATACAGGACATCTAGGACTGGGTCTGAGTCATGGATGTGATTTTATATTATTTTCTTTTGGTTTTACATGTTTTGACCTGAGAGTGTTTCGGCAGACTGTCCTCCTCTTACAGCCTGCTGCACTCAGATGACTTCAACATACTGTATATGGTGCACAGAAGCACACACACTTTCCTGGACAGAAACACATTCACACACACTCACACTGACTGAGATACGCATGCAAGCACACACACAACAGCTTGGCCCTTGGTCTGCCGCGCTCCAGCAATCCTATCTTATTAAAGCCTGTCAGCATAGCTAGCACTATCATAAGCTTTTTATTATTGACTCAGAAAATATGATAATTTGGAAATCACAAGCCGCCTCCTAAAGACTCCACCATCACTTTCAATTTTAGCTGCTCTCCCTTCTTTTAATGGGAATGATGAGATAGCAGGAACTTCACAAGCCTCGTGAATAACACACTTTCTCCCCTTCTCCCCAAGTATATGAAATTATTTATTTATTAGTGTGTGTTTTTTTAATTAGTACATTATAATTGAGGTCTGTGACCTATTGCACCTTCAAAGAAAGCTAAAACAAATTTAATTAAAAGTGGTATCTCCTTTCATAGGGGAAATTGAATTATGTTTGAAGTAGGAGAGATTGCTGGCTGACAAATATAATTTCTTTATTAAATCAATTTCTTTACCTTTCCCTTTACTTTTTATGGTAAGCTAAAAATACTCCCAATGTGAATATATTCCTGACACCCAGTGCAGTGCTGCAGGTATTTTTTTTGTGATGTGATTGTGTATGTGTTAAATACCAACACTCCATTTGCAATGAAAATTAAATTAAAATTCACTGTATATTAGAGGTTTATGTACAGATAATTAGTACCAGCTGAAACCCACCATGATCCCGAACTCATCCAGCCACAGATATATATATATATATATATATATATATATATATATATATATATTTTTTTTTTTTTTTTTCACTCCTTTTTCTATCAGTTCTTTTCTCCCCTCCTCCTCCTCCTTCACAGGGCCCTCAGCATTCTGGGATTACCTCTCTATCTATTCTTTGCATTCCCAGAGGCTTGCTTTGTGATCCATAATTCAACAGTGCTCCTATTTCTCACCAAACCAGAATTTGAACTGTCCCATAATCTCCATCTGGCACTTGGAGGCTTAATCAGAGTAAACACCGTTGCTTCAATATTTTATTGACCCTCCATCTTGATAAGATATAATTGGCATTTCTAATCTGAAGTGAAGAAATCTCAGAACAGGTCCACAGTTCAGCAGAGGGGTTCACCACAAGTGTGGTCAATCCGAGGAGCTGCAGAGGGAACGAGGAGAGGTGGACCAATATACAGTGGAGTAATCCTTCTTTGAGGAAACATTTTTTGTGTGTGTGTTAACAGAAGCACAGCTCTCTCCTGGAAGGTACTACAGGAAGTTTGCCCTGAGCTGAGAGAACTATGATTACAGCAATGTAATTCAGGGTTGACCTGGAGAAGCTGCTCCAAAAACTGTGCTGCAGGGCTAACATGCATTCTGATAAAAGTATAAATGGTGCAGTTTTTTGATTCAATAAACATCTAGAGTCTAAAGACAAATCGAGACACAATCTAGCGACTAAAAAAAAGAAGGAAGTGCTAAACACTGGTTAGTCTGTCCTTGAGGATGATCTCCATATTAAAACACCAAAGGTAAATAACAAAAACATGTCTTTATAGCTGATGCCTCTATTTCTAACAAATGTGTGCAGGGCGACTTTTTCTATACATTTGTTTACATTAAGGCTCAATTTATTGGGGGGGCTGGTTGCTGCATTGAGGCATTAGTCAGGGTTAGGCATTGTCAGGCACTGCCAAGACAGTAATGGTATTATATCATTATATACAGTCCATGGGTACAAAGCATGACTCTCTTTACAAAAATGGTATATTAACCTACTGCTACTTTGCCTTGTGTGTTGTGTGCTTGCACAGTTTCATGTGGACTGAGCAGAAAGACATCTTAATGGAAACATAACCATAAAAATCCATCTCTTAAATAAACAGTTTTGTCAAATTGAAGCCGCCTTTGCTTCTATTTTCCATTATGTGGGCCGAGGGACAAAGATATTACAAAAAGCACCTTAAATGCTGCCACGCTTGCTCAGGCAGTGATGCGATTTTAAAGGTGGCTCTCCAGCATTTCACCCCCTTCTCCCCATTTTCCCTTTGATCTTGCCTGTTATTGTCGTTTCACAATCCCAGTTTTGAGGGGGTGGCTTCTTGGCCTCTTACCCATCTCTCAGGCTTTTTCTAGGCAAGATTCACTGCGGGAGCAACAATTCTTCAAACTTCTCAAATCATGGTAAAACTTTTAGCTTTAGGACAGATATTCTGTTAACGATCCACACACCTGCATACAATTTCACACTGACTTAAACAACAGAATGAGTTACCAGGAAGGGAAATCAGCAGATTTGTATCCATTCACATTTTGCATTGAAAACAGATTCCATTAGGGCCAAAGGTATTTTTTTTTCCCTGGAAGAGATCTTGTGAAAGTGAGAAGGATGGAAAATTGGCCAAGGCGAGTAGCTAATGGATCAAAATTACCCCCGTCACAAAGTTTGGACGAAAGCTGACAAAATTGCTTTTTTTTCGCTAACCCCTTTTCTCTCCCTTCCCTCTCTGCTCCTCCTCTCACACAGCCCGCATCTCAATATGAAACGCAGACAGAGAAATCCATCTGTAACGCAGGCATTGTCAGCGACTCGCAATTTACACCCATCCTTCTCTGCAGCTGTTCCTGTGCTTGATGGCGTGATAAATTAATCTTTTTCCGTGCCACTGCGTCAATTCTTTTAAAAGAATACATTAAGACACGTTAGAGACATTTTTTTCCTGAAGTAAACATTTTTTTCTATCTCTTCTCTCACCACTTTGTCACCACGACAAATCATATTCTCAGATGAAGAGAGAGAAGGCGGAGAGAACAGAGGGGAAGAGGAGAAATGAGGATGGAGCAGCAGGGATGAGGAGGAAAGAGAGATTTTAGGGAGCTAGAGTGCAGAGCTGCAGACTCAGTCAAAATGTGTGATTTAAATATTTGTCAACATTTCCTGAGGGGGAATATAGTGGTCATAGCTGATCAAGCATAATGACTGACATTCATTCTCATTGCCAGAGACGACAGAACAAGCAGAGCTCGGGCTGATTCCTGGAGCAGTCTAACCTACAAAAATCAACAGGCATCCACCATTTGTCTCTGATGTGCCACAAATTGTCCGTCAACTTCAATGCACATAATACAAGAATTTATATTACACCTTCCATCCTTATATGTTTTCATTGTTATTCAGACTTTAAACCGCCCCAGCTGCTTTGGAAAGATACCACCACGCTAAGACTGTTGTTGGAGATTAGGTTTTTAAATCAGTATTCTGATGTGTTTCATACAAAGACAGATACAAATCAACCAGCAGCATTTCACTTTTTATAATGAATGCTGCTGTTATGGATCTGGCTACTCCATTTATTTGTTGTCTCACACTGCAACATACATCATGCACAGACTGTACAGCATCATACATACAGTATGAGAGTGACAGACACTCTTTGTTAGTGATTTTCATTCACTTAAATTTAGAGAAGTAGACAAAAGGAAATGAAAGACAACAACAAGAACATTAAGAAGTCATTAAAAACTACTATTATCATGGCAACTTCCATTTTCAAACCATAGCATTCTGGAGTTTAATTTTATTACTTAGTAGGCCAAAAAAAACTGGCTGAAAAAGACTGAAGCTTGCATAAACATATAGCTTTTAAATTGCAACACAGCAGCATTTTGAATTTAGCATTTTATTCTGTTCTATTGTGTTTTACATACACTTAATGTCAATAAATCCAGAGTTTTCCCTTTGCTTGCCCAAGCATTCTCATCCCCCGTGATTTCTCACCTTTGTTTAAAGTGTATACTTGATGCAATTGTTCTTCTAGAGTGTTTCCTGTTTCAGCACTAGTTTCAGAGAGTTTAAGTAAGGTATTTAGATGAAGACTTGTGTCATAGGGTGAGTGAATTCAGATTTAACTGATTCAACAGGCTATCCTTCTTCAACCACCTTCAGCAACACTAGCCTAATGTTGTGTTGTCACAGATCTTACATCTGTCAGAGGAAGCAAGGTAAATGCAGATACTGTATGTTACCTGTATTCATTTTTTAATTAAAATTGTAATTTTGAAAAATACTTTTATATGGAAATTCATTGGGACAGAACTAGGCTACTTTTCAACATCTATAGTCTATCATTTTATCAAATATAAATTATAAATAGGAATAGTAATCTTTAAAGGAGGATGATTAAATGTCTAAGTGTGAGTTACTGTGATAGATTAGCTACTTGAACCTCAACACCAAATTAAGCCTTAAGCATTGACATAGCGTGGATGTGCCCCACTGTAGGACTAGCCAGGATTCACAGTCAGAGAGGGGGTTTGAATGAAAGAGCACACAGGTGCACCAGGAGATGGATGAGAGGGGATCAAGATACTCCAGGGACACTGAGACCTCCAACTCCCCACAGAGCAGCAGCCCCTGCTGGGCAAATGGATCACTCAGATTCCCTTTCTTTCAAAACACCTTAGACCACTTTAAAAGGAAAAAAGGGCACACAGGAGCACAACAAATCTTCTTTAGTGAGGATTTATATGAACACAGAGACAGATTGTAAAGGTGTATTTCACTCTTATGAGAGAGTGCAGAAAACACTCATGCATACACCCACACATACTTTCCAAATTATATGCATACATTTGAATACCATTTAGTGCCATGAGCCTATATACATTAGACTAAGTATATCATGGGATTTTGTTCAAAATTATTTTATTACAATGCCAATGAATTTTATTGTAAAGAGGTATTGTATTGGAAAGGTGTGCATTCAGGAGATGTGCATTTGATTCAGTATCATGCATTGTGCACCGCAATCTAGTACAGGTCACATATTCATCTAAAGTCCTCAAATTCGCTTCACTCTGTACATATATATATATATATATATATTAAATAACCTGTCAGGTTGTTCTCTGTACCATTGAAATTTAAACTCAAGCACTCTTAAAAAGCAATTTTCCCCAAAGTGTTGCGACTCTCTGTTTCACACACATTGAGGATATACTGCTGCAGCAGATGGAGCAATGCCACGTGTGAGGAACAATAGATAGATTTACAACTCATCACTTTAGGGGTAGAACTGGCACTTTCATGGCACACTTTGCATCACTGGGGCCTCACAGAATCAGTCAGTAGCCTCTGTGTCAACCAATACTATTTTCAGCTGTTTTATTCTGGATTCTTAAACCCCTCTCATCTTAGGAGCTCTGGATATGAAAAACAATTTCCTCTGTGCCTGTTCCCATGGAGACTTGCGGAGACCACGGTGCAGGTGCGAGCGTGAAGAAGAGAAAAAGTTAAACACTGCAATTCTCAGATGGTTTGGTAAGCCTGGTGAAATACACACCTCATCATAAAACATAGAAGAAATACACCAGGTTTTCCTTTCTTGTGCAAAATAATTCAAATAAAAAAAGAAGAGATCACACAGTCATAAAAGAAACGTTGACAACAATATATTCACAGTCATGTTCATGAACTTTGTGAGGTCAGACAACTCTTTTGGGACATTAGGGGCAGCGCTGACTTTTCTTGCCAGAATTTCTCCGTGCCGAGTATTGTGGAAGGCCCCTGTTGCGACCAAATTAAAGGATCTTCTTTTGTTTGACAAACTCCACAGGGAAGATCAAGCATAGGCAGAAATCCTTTTTCCGCTGTTTCTAAGATTTCTCTCTTTTTTTCCACACAAGAAAGGATGTGAAGCACTGTCAAGACGAGCCCCCTGCAAAGAAGCAATTAAAAGCTCGGCCTTGTGAAGGTCTCTCTGCAGTATAGCCAGGAAAAAAAAACAGCCTTGTGGTTGGGTAAAATGAAAAATGAAAAGCTTCCATCAGTTGTTTGATAACAGTTTGTCACAAGTTTACCAAAAACAGCAGGCATGTTCAAGAAAGGAGGCAGACACATGCTTGTCAGTGATAAAATGCACATAAGCGGGCCGAAATCCATTCCTCACTGATGAAACATGCACTCATCAGACATAAAAGGTAAGAAAGAAAACTGCACTTTGATACTGTAAGAAAGTATCTAGCTGCTTTTTAGGAAAAAAAAAGGTTTTTAAATCTTTTTACACCTCCTCACCATCATTTGAGCTAAAACATACATGTGTTACTACAACCAATGTTAATTCTGCTTTGCCAGATTAGGTCTGCTGCACTTGATTCTGTTCTACTGATGCAATCAAGGGTAAGGTTTGCCCACGTTACATTTTGGTTTGTCAGCTCCTTTCTTTGTGTAACTGTGCTGCAGTTCCCGATGGCAACTGTTTGGGAACATGTGGAACATTTATAGTAACGATGTTAAATTGTTGTCGTGGTGAATTAGCATTATCGTGCAGTCTGTGCGTAGGGTGACATAAGAGAAACTTGTCTTCGCTTGCTGCTGCCAGTTGGCGTCAAGAAATGGGGTTTTGAGACACAGAGGAGGAGTGTGGGAGGGAAAGAGGATGAGAGATTTTCAAAAGAGAGGGGGCACGATTATCGCAGCACTATGACTTCAGAAGGATGATGATTTATAAAGGCAGACACAGGAGTGAGACACGGAGAGAGGATGATACAAGGATGCTGTATAAGCATTATGGACATGATTTAAAAATGCTGAGAGAAAAATCTGAGCAAAATTTTCACATGTATTAATAAAATGTATCATCCTATGCTATGGTGTGTTATGATTAGTGGATAACTTTTTGCCAGTGTAATTCAACATCTGTGTGCATACTGTCTATATCACATAGGAATTCATACTATAACATACAGATCAATACTAACATATTTCATTTGATCTACCTCGATCCAAGTTTGGCAGTAAAATAACAGGTCCATCGCATGTCATGTGATCTCATGTTTAAAGGACCAGCATGTAGAAATTAGTTGTCCTTTTAAGACTGTACCAGAGCTACGGCCATCTCTTTAACTCAACTACTTAAAGCTTATGACCATATGTTAATATACATACAAATGTGACCTATTACAGATATTTAGAGGCTTAAGACTGGTGCTATAGGCTAGGCTTCTGCGTGATGATTGGTGGAACTGTCTAAAAGGCTAAACCCCTTTGGCATGTGAGCAAAGTAGAATTCAGTCCCTAGCGTATTATCCCAGAGTGAAGCGAGATGAGGTACTGTCCGTTCGGGCTGTTCATTACCCACAAGTTGCACATATTATAGTCTGAATAAAACATACTAATTACTATAAAGTTTCATTAACTTTATAGTGATTAGCATGTTTTTATGTTTTGTTCCCCTGTCTTTGAATGACCAGCAGCTGCCACTGCATTGAGGATATGCAGTATATTAGAGGACTTTATTTTAATGTCCCACACTATCTTATCAGTCAAACTTTTTTTGTGGGCAGCAGTGGCTCAGTGGTATAGCAGGATTGTCCAATAACCGGAAGGTTGGTGGTTCCCTAGTCACTGTTGTGTGTCCTTGGGCAAGGCACTTTACCTGCATAGCCTCCAGTGTACTCACATATATGTAGTATATGGCGGTCTTTGCTGGGCTGCCTTAAGCAATTTCCCCATTGTGGGACTAATAAAGGTTTCTTTAAAAAAAAACTACAAACAATTAGTTTATTTTTGTTCATTTGTTATCCTTGGATTGTAACACTAATAGCACCACTTATAGCACTGGTTCCCCTGTCTTTTTGTTGGTTTGCCTTGCAGCAGCCTGTGGGTGCACTGGGGGCAGTTTCCATTTTGACAGAGTGGTGTGTTTTGGGTTCTAGTTGTAATATATCAGACTTTACCTGCTGTATCACACTATGAGCCCTCATTTTGTCCCTTTACAGTTCATTTTAGCAGGCTCATCAGATAAAATCATCATCACAGTAGCCATGATTTGGTCTTTTTTTGTTTCTGCTGTGTTTAATGAAAGACAATATTGCTGCACTGTAGGTGTTAGACCAAGGCCAAAATTTAAAACAGCTATGGACCGCTAATACTAATTATGGACATCAGCTAAACACAAAAAGTATTCACTACAATAAACCATTTCATGAGCTCTTACCTGTTCCTTTCCTAATATCAGTTGTGTCCTACTATACATAGGCTAATATACAATATAGAAGCAATTGTACACTCACATTGAGCATGCCAAGTGCAGCCTATACCATTCCTTCAGCCTGCTTTCATCCCATTCTTCTCTGTTCTACATCATCATTTCCTATCAAATTCCAAGGTGAACATACTGTATCATATGCCTCAAAGCAAATGCTACAGAAAGGGGAACAAAATTCACATTACATACCATGTGTCAAGTCGTTAATGGACGGTGAGTGGAAGTGAAAAGCAGGAGCATTTTCATCCTTCCTTTTCTCTGTCTCTATTACACTCAGCAAGGAAGCACATGTAAATTGGCTACGAAAGGAGAGGTGGAAAACAATTATGGGAGCGATGCGCCTGAGAGAAATGAGTCTATTGCTTGACCTGTAATGAAGTGGAAAGTTGACAAGCCGGCTTTGTGCAACTCACAGATTTGAATGCAAGGAAATGACTCTTCTGTACTGTCAACCAACAGGAAAAGATTGCCAATTATAAGTGTTGGCCTTCTACTTGCGCCTAGCAGGCATACTGATGGGCAAGAATGGACATGAATATTCAGTGAACATGAATATTAATGCAAACATTTTATAATAATGTCTCTAACAAGACCTTAACAAACTATTAGTTAACGATTCATTAAACATTAAAAACTGTCATTAATCAAACTATAAATATATAAAAATGATAAGTGCATCATTAATGTGACAACAGTGACAGATCTTCTCCATCCTGTAAACTAAGAAAATACATTAGTATAAATCCTTCACGTTAATACATTGCAGGTCTTTCATGGATCTAAATTGAACCGCTTTAGAAAATATAATAATGCAGATTGCTGTTAAAGTCTACATCTAAGAAAAGTTTCATAAACGCCTCTGTAAAAGAAAACTTGAACATTATTAGTTTAATTATCATTATGCAACACACAATTGTATAACAACATTACAGATGCAGTCCCTTTATGCTACTCATAAAGACAACTCAAAGTAATAAAAACAAAACTATTTTTCGTGGTGGAGTGTGGAGAATGAATTCACTAATCTCACAGCCTGAAGTAAGATGCTGCTCTGAAGTCTCTGCGGTGCGGCTGCACATTCAGTGTCACATGCCAGATGGCAGAAGGGTTGAAAAGATGCGGCTGTGGTCTGTTTTGTCTTTTGGTATCTTGCAGGATTTGTAGGTCTCATCACACTGATATCATTAATGCTCACTAGATGTGTACAGATGATGCACTTCAATGTCTTTGTTGATGCCATTAAAAAACATAAATAAATTAAACACTTTTTCCTGCAGATATCAACTTCACTGGCTGTTCATACCCAGTTTGGCACCAGTCTGCACTGCTAACCATTGTGGCTAAGATTTGAGCTGTTGTACTGTCTTTTATTTGTAGCCCAAAAAATCCAACATTAAGCTACGAAGTAGTTGATAAACATGCAAAAAGATGACCCGTTTCACTTCACCTTTGGACTTTGACATTTACACATACTACCCACATTCCAATGACGCAAAGCTGGCAGAGGAGGCTGCTCTACAGCTGGCTGTAAAAAAATCCAAATTGCTGCTTGGCTCATATTAAGCTAATAAGCCAGTGCATATGCTCAATTTAAAAAGTAATAATGCTAAGAAGCATAAGGCAAAGAAGTTCTACCAAAAAACATTCCTGAGAGCATATTTTAACTGACAGTCATATAATTTAACCTGTGGAGTGCAATTCCTGGTTGCCACTTAGAAAGAGACTTTGGGTCTAATGTGTATCTTTAAAATGTTCTTTTCTCCTCACTCGCTTTTTCTCATTTTTCTTTCAGTGTATTGTTCTCTATCCTATGTCTTATCAGTGTGATTTTCAACCATTGCTGATAATTGCATTATTTGAATAGATGACCTGGCAGCCTTAAAACTACCATTTAACAACACTTTGCACCAAATTCACCCTTGTTAACAGAACTGCTTAATATCTCTGAGTCACATACAGCTGGTGCTACTGCAGCTCTTGGGATGCATTGCTTGCCAGATTCAACATGAGGTCCCTTTTATTTGCCAGGAACTCTTCCCTGTGGAGCTCTGATTAAATATCAATTAATAAAACCCAGGTAGGTTTCTGAAGTTTGTGTTAAAATATATGTGCATCACTTGTAAGGTTTAGGCTTGTGTGGAGGATAAAACTGTGCACTCAGCTGGTGTGTGTGTGTGTGTGTGGCTGAGTGAGTGTGCGTGGGAGGAGGTTTGTGTGATGCTGCTGTGTGTATCCAATTCCAGTGTATTTAACGAGATATCTCACTTCCTCTTTTTTTATCTTGATTCCATTTCTTGCCTGCACTCAGGGGAGCAGAATTCATTCACACTGGTTTTTTCCTTTCCCCGTTTTCTCTTTGCTGTGCACAAATTGTTACTCAGCCCTTTTTGTGCAGCAGCAACATTCTTCAGCAAGTGATTGTCATTCAGTTTCAAATTAGTTTGGGCCGATGTACCATGCAATAAAATCTCAACATGCTGTATGGAATGACGTGCTATTCAGCATGATTGTAATGGCCTGAAGTTGAGGGCGATGTGTTGTCATTGTCTCTCCTTTTGTAAAGCATATTATGTCTCATCAGAAGAGTTACAGCATACTGTCTTAAAGGCTGGCAGTCTGAGTGTTTTCTTCAGTATGATTTGTTTGCTTATTTATTTTTAATCTATTAAGTGCCATGTTTGCATCTTCAACACAGTATGTGGAGCACGTGTTTCTGTCTGTCTATCTGGGTGACTGACTGACAAAAAGCCCCTAGAGGAAGGAGGCATGACAATCGCTCACCCTTCCAGTGTCATTCAGTAGAGTACAGGAGCCATTAACTTTTAAAGCCAGGCCTCTCTACCAGCAGGCCCCATGTCGTTTAGCCTTCCCCTTTTGCAACACTTCAAATGGCCATAATGGACAGGAGTCAGACCTCAGTGTCTCTGCAGGATTGTGGGGTGGCGCACTATGCCCCAGTCCCGCACTGTGGCACTGTTGGCACGGTTGGCACCTGGCTCTGACAGTGTGTGCATGCATGTGTGTGTGTGTAGTCTGTTGGACACTGAGGTAGAGAAAATGCATCTTGATTGACAAGCCTCATCAGGGATAAGTTAATGGCACCACCACCTAACAATTAGAAGTCATCAAGGTCCCCAATTGAAAGTGGTTAATAAATAATGTATAGCCACAGTAATACCACATAATCTGGATCTCAAAAAGTCAAAGGTGGATGCATTATTAATGGGGCCAAATTGGACTTTAATAACTGTTCCACTGAATCCCACACCACAGCAGAATTCACTTATGTTAATATGCCTTTATTATTAATGGGCAGCCATTTTCTAAAATGTTAACTGACTGGGCTGCTCCAGAGGCAGTTGCCAAGATTGACGAGCCTCGTGTCTGAGGAGAAAGGGGTGGGTGTAATGGGGGCTTGCTTATTTATTTATTCACCAACCTGTAGCACGTCGGCCCACATCATTGTGTCAATAATTCCCTGGTAAAGCCATTAGGCATGATCACAGCGGCCCAATTAACTCTGCAATGTGTGAGATGACAATCGTACATCATTAGCCCTATAATGGCATGCAGTGCCACAGCCTCTTTAAAAACAAACATCAAGGCTATTACTGAAAATATATGCCATTGTCAGCGTTGTCGATCCAACCATTTTGACTTGTGCTCAAATGCTCTGGTGGAGATGTGCACGTCAAGTGTTATGGGGCATTAAACCAAATGTGTTTCAACGAACTGCTGGGTTTTTTTCAGATTCAATGCATCTTCACTAAGGCAAATTATGCTGTGCTGGAGCAGTTGTACAGTATACTGGACCTATACATCCGGAATGTGGGAAGAGCAATGCAAAATGTCAGAAAGGCTGCTCCGTCACCCTGATTTAAATTCACCCATTCCTCGGCTCAGTGGGAGCTCACAGCGACTTCTGAGACAATTTGGTGAAGGCATCTCTGAGGGGAACCGATAGACTAGCTAATATGTTCTCTTATGGTATTTGCATAATGTCCATGGTGCATTGCCAGAGAGCTGTTCTGCTCCAGTTCCCCCTTGTAATATATCTGGCACTGCTTCTAAAATGCAGTTGTCGCTGGCACTGGCTTACAAATCAGACGGTGAAGGCCCATCCAGAATATCAAAGGAAACATGCTTTCAAAATATTTGTTTACCATCTGCTTTTGGATTATGTCCTGCACAAATCAACTTGATGAGATTGACTCTTGTTTTTCTGAGAAGTACAAGTCCAGGATTTTTATTTTCAGTCACGTCAAAGGTGTTAAATGTAGAGGAAAAAAAGCTGCTGCATTATACAAGGGGAGTACACAGCCCATTACTTTTGTTGGCACAGCAAATCTGCACGTCCTTAAAAACTCTCACTCACTTTTATAGAAATGTTTGGTCAAACTGGTGGCAGAGGTAAGTTCCATCTGTGTCACTTTATCATGAATATTTGTCAGCCTGAAGCTTGTCCCGCTACACAGATACTATTGTCATAACTGACCTCACAGTCACTGTGTCTCACACTACCATTCCTCCGTGTAGCCTTGAGATCTATTTAATTCACTTATTTTGTATGTTTAGATTCTGATCTCATGCTCAGAGTCTCAAACCACTATGGTCTATTTTACAGCACAGTGCAGTATATGGCATCCATACCCTAAACATTCCTAACCAAACGCAGTTCAAAGCCCAAAATACTCAGTAGAAAAGGAGAAAACAAGACCTGCCCTCATTAGTATCTGAATATTTTGGGCTTTCAACAGAAAGAAAATGTTACTGGTTTTGTTGCTTATTTTTGTTTCCAATGTAAGCTGGAGAAAACTACTTCTCCAGGGACAAAGCTTTGCTATGATCTATACACAATATACCACATGCTGTGGATGTGTTCACCATAAAAGGATGTACTGCATGTAAAACTGTATGACATTTATTTTTTCAAAAACAGGGGGAAGTCAGGCTCCTGTCCTAAACAGCTGCTATCAACACCTAAAACAGAGCTTTAGTGAACAATGCCCGCTCTCTCAAAACCCTAAAATCTTGTCAAGTAACAACTATTGTTTGTTCGGGTTGATGAACTGCCAGTATCGATGAAATAATTGACATAACACTCAGTCTGCTCCTCTGTCACTCCCTACTCATTAGTCATCTTGCCTCGATGCTCAGTTGACTTTGCTCTTCCTCTGTCACTGGGAGAATTTAACCGACTAAGCGGACGTTTTTCTGCCTCAGTAACAGAAATTCGCAAGGGTATGAGGAGACAGGAGGAGGCAGTGGAATTAAATGTACTGTATAAAGATTGTGTGTGACAAGGCTGGGATCTGTAAGAAAATCCTGTTTTCGGACTTTTTGACATTCTGTCAATATATTGACAGCGTTTGTCACTACAGTACAGCTTTGGTGAGAGCAGCGAGATGCTATCCAACCCAGGCTGACCTGTCATGCTTCGATTCGCTGTCACACCAGCTCTTTGCAGGTGAAAATCCCAAAGCATGGAAGACAGGTAGCTCTGACAGCGAGGACAGTTCTTCCATAGCTACCAATACAAAAGTTCCCTCAGACACTGGATGCTTGTGTATGAATAATATGCTAAGGCGATGTTAATGTAAGATTTATAAGATAGGAAAGGGTGTTATTTTTGCCTCTTCAAGTTTAGGTACTGACAACACTGGTCATATGTGTATAACTGTGTATATAGAGTTAAAGACAGAGATAATTGGTCCTTTATTGCTATTACAGTGTTTTTTATGGTATGGGCTATTGCACCAGTTTTGCACTTTGTTACACTATGCTATGCAGGGTCTAGCTAATCCATATAGACCACAAAATTGGTGCACGCTAACAACCAAACATGGGTTGTGAATCCCAAAAAGTATAAAGATACATAAAAAACACATGCCTTCATAATGGCATTCACATTGGACATGTTCCTACTGTAGAAAATTGCTTCTTTTGGTCTTTATGCATCTGCAACGCATCATTTCAAATGTCAATCCTTACTCTATCTTTCCTTCCCTGGTATTCCATCTCCATCTCACGACTCCATTTTTCTTTCCTCTTTTGTGCCTGTCTTTTTTCCCTTTCAGTGGAGATGGAGAGGGTAAGGGAGTGGTGCCAGCAATGTCACGGCTGGAGAAAGCTTATCCTGGGTAGAGGGGTCTGTGTATAGAGTCAATCAGAGCTGTACAAACCCTTGATTGCCATTGACATTTACCGGGGGCCCATTTCCAATTAATCTTCAAGGGTCTCCACCCCCCCCCCCCCCCCCCCCCCCCCCCCGACAAACTGGCTAATTTGTAATTGGCCATGTGTCTGGCAGCGGAGGCTCTCTTTTATCACCGCTAGATTGAGATGCGGGGGAAGAGGAGATAGATGGGGTAAGGAATGTTACACTGCCTGTGGCATTTTCAAAATATTGTGAACATTTGAATTAATCACTTAAATATTTACAATAATTGCAGGTATATTTTTTGGGAAGTGGGGCTTTTTTATGACGCGCTTAATTATTGTGGGGGTATAATGTTAACAGTAGAAAACTGGGAAAGTCAAAATAGTTGCAGTCCCTGTGTCTCCAGGTCAGATCTATTGGGGGGGGGCACAATGATGTTATGGGTATAACCACAGGGAGGTGCCAAAGCTAATTTTTTTGCACAAAATGACTAGAATGGCAGCTGTAGGAGCTCAATGGATAATCTAATAAAATAAATCTAAGTTTAGGTTTGACAACAACAAGAAAAAGAAATAAGCTGTATGTGACATTTAAATACTGCAGAAACTAAAAACCAAGCAGATGGGCTACGTTTTCAGGAGACACTTTGCATAAACATAACAGGGCTAATGCCCTGTTTAGGTATTTTGTGTGTAGCCATTAGTCAGACTTATGCAGAGATGCAGTATTTAGAGTATTTCTGATTTCTAAGAACCTACATGAACCTGGAGGTTGACCCTCGATACCAAAATCTGTCTGATTTGTCCTTACAAGCATACAACAACCAATTGCAAGCAGTTATAGAATCTATGTATATCCAGCCTGCATTGCAGAGCTACTTCTGGAGCGCTGCTGGTTAGGCTGTATGCTGAATATTTCTTAGGGCCTCACATATAGTAAGTAGATCATATCCTGCTGGGAACTCTGACAGACGTATGCACGTGCAATGCCTGCATGCTGGGAAATACCTATTCATACTACAAAGACACATGACTGTTCACAGTAGCACGCACAGAGTTCACAAGAGGAAGACAGAGCAGACAATGTTTATGAATATTTGTGTATCTATAGTTTCACCTGCTTCTTGTCAGACTCAAACAGATGTACCTCTAACTTCATGGATATCATTTTGTAAACATTCCCCCACACAGAGAAACATCATTATCAAAGACAGAGTTCATTCACATCCTGCGCGTCTTTGTGCATACTCACTTGTTTTCTCTCTCTCCCTCTGTCTGCTTTTTTCTCACAAAAGCAACTATACACTATGGTGATAAAGTAACATTGTGTTCCTCACTCATCTGCAGACGCTATCACTCAGAGACAAGTGTACGCTTATGTTTTCATACCTTTTTTTTCTATTTTCATTTTTTCTTCTGTCTTCCTTCTCTCTGTCTCAGCACTGCTGCTGGATCACAGAGAGGGAAGGCAGTAGTAGAAGTGGGATTCCCAGACTGCCCATTTGCCCAACCCAGCCCCTGCACTGGCTTGATAACGCTGCCCCCGTCCCCCCTTCACCACCTCCCCCTACTCCTCCTTCTGCCCCAGGCTGCTGTGCTCTGCAGACCAGTGCCCATGGTAAAGCCACCCAGGAATCTTATCTTCTGCCCAGACTCATTCCTGGCCCTGTCTGTCTGCTTGTGTGTTTGTGTGTCTGTATGTGTGTGTTCTGTTCACCTGCCCATTTGCAGCAGTGTGTTTCTCCCTCTGTCTCTTTCCCCTTTCTGCTGTTTGTTTGTTAGGGTCCTGGAGTCTTCCCAGAATTCCTGCCTGATCACGTGCTTCTGGGTTCTTGACCTGGTCATGTACAGCAGTCTTGGTGTCTGTTGGATAGCTACTTTTTCAACATGCCTGCCCGCAGATCCCATGACTGTCTTTACGCTTGTCTGCTTGCATGTGTGTGTACCTCTATCTGCTCCTCTGTCTTTCTGTGTGTTTTTGTACCTGTCATCTTACTGTACATGCTTGGCTGTCTCTCTATCTGTCACTCTCTTTTCCTGTCCACATCTGCCAGCTTGATTTATCAGTCATTCTACCAGTCACATCGCTGTCTGTTTTCACACTTTATCTGCTTGTTAACCTACAGATCATAGAGTCATATATACTGAGCATGTATGCTTATAGTATAAGATGGTATTTAAAATGAAGTTTGTTTTTCACGGTTAGAAAAAAAGTCAGTTTGTGTCTCAGTTGTCATGGCAACAGCTCTTGCAATGTGTAAACTTTAATGGTCTAAAATGGAGTGACCACAGTTCAGCTATGTCCCTCATGCTGAGTAACCTTGCTGCCCATAGCAAAAAGATAATAAAGCTGTACCCTCTGTTTTTAAATGGTGCTTTGGGAACCTGGCCAATGACCATTGGTTACAAGTTGGGAGTAAGGCCGAGCTGGTCACATAGACCTTATAGCCAGCATTGTTTGTGTCTGCTATTGTCACTGTCATCCAACAGCCAATGATCTGTTGAAGAAGGAATGCAATGAAGACCAGACCTACAGGCTTCTGTATCACTTGGTGGTGGGCAAGGGAGATAGCAGTGGTCAATGAGGTATAGAAGCTCAGCAAGTGGTCCATTCTAGGCTAAAAGCAAACCGGCAGCAGTGCTGATCAGTTATGGTTTGGAATGAAGAGATCTATCTGTGGTAATGTCTACTGTTTCATTCATTGCCTGCCTGTCTATCAACATGATTGACTCTCTGAGCAGTGCTACTTTTTCTTTCCTCACAGAACAGAGCTACGCTTACTTATATCACATCACATCTTGTAGTCCTGAGAGTAACATTCCGTTACTTGTTTGTGCTTAAATTTGAATGTAGCAGTATCATAATTCGCAGACATCTTCAACAGACAATCATGATAGCCATTATTTCTTCACATTCTGTTGTGTGTACTTTGGATCGTCTCCCCATGCCTGCATGGGTTTTCTGCAGGTACTTTGGCTTCCCTTCACATACCAAAGATGTGCATGTAGGTTAATTAGGAACTAATTCTCTAAATTGGCCATAGGTGTGGGTGTGAGGGTGAATGGTTGTTTGTCTGTCTGTCAGCCATCCCACCTACCCAAGGAGTATCTGGCCTTTTGCCCATTGACAGCTGGGATAGGCTCCGTGACCCTGTGCAGGACAAAGTGAGAATTTTAGTTAATTTTATGGTTTTATCCCACCAATTACCTTCTACTCCACTAACTCTACTTTTTAGTTAAGTCTTACAGTTTTCATCCCTGCTGTGTCCAGGATCAGCACACAGCTGTTTCCAATAAACAATATAAATAACAAAACAAAATCTACACTACTTGCTCAGCACCAGCAGTTAGCATTTGGTGGAGCATTTGGCAAGTAGTGCGATGGCCCTGAAAGCTCAGCATACTGCAGCTGAAGAAAACACATGCAAATAGGCAAAACACACAGAGGGAGAAAACACCTTCAACAATTTGACAGAGAGGGAGCAGCACTAGGAAATTTGGCAGCACAAGCAATATTTGTTTATGGGACAGATTCATTGCTGTTTTGGTCTGCTGAATTTGTTAAAATGAAAAAATATACCAACAGTAACCTTATCTCTGACGTGCTAAAACATTACCCTGGGACAAAACACATCTGATGTGTTTCTGCCTGCCTGTGTGCCAGAGATGGAGAGAGAGAGCACGACAGCACTGACATTTCTTCGTGTGACTTTCATGCTACACGACATGTGTACATCACCCCTTATCCAATTACATCAGACAACAGAACAAAAGGCATTCATTACCTAGAAACTCCTAAATATGACAAGAAAAACAGCAAGAAAGAGAGACTGATGCCCCAGAGCACTCATCATCTCCACAATTGACATGAGTAATAATCAACGTCTCTACCAGCACGCCATTCAAATCTCCTCCCATCGATAACCTTGATATTGCTTGAGCCATTATTCATTTGTTGTTTCACATGTCTGTCAAGTTGCCCACCCTACACACACACACACACACACACACACACACACCCTTACACTTCTCATTCTTCCCTGTCTGAAATGACTATTGACGTTTGGGTTTGGATTTGAAATGTGTTTGAGTGGTGAAAGGTGTGTGAGTGTGTGTGGAGTTTGGATATAAGATGACTTTACCCTAGGAAGACAATGAGAGGGAGAAGAGTAGAGCAACTTTTGGGTGGTGGAGTACAAGGTTTTGTTGTGTACACCAATATGAGGCTGTTTTTTTCTTTGTCTTTTCTCTGCCACACTGGTGTAATGTAACTGTGTCTTTGTCCTTGTTTGTCTTTACCTGTGTGTTTTGGTCTGTTTATTTCTCTTTGTTTGAGGTCAATTATATTATTTCTTAATCAAAATAGTGATCTGTAATACCCTTGCTTTCTTAGTTTCAGTTCATTTAACAGGGATAATAGAGATTGATGTAAATATTCCATATGACACATCCTCATTCAGCTAATGATGCTATGTTGATTACCGCTTTTAGTGTGTTCCACCTTCATATTAAGAATTATGATAAACATGATGGTAATGCTGAATGGCTCATGAATATCTTTGGGTAGACCATGTTCATTGGACCATTCTTGTTGTATGATTTATGAAACTGAGGCAGCTCGTTCAAAAGTCAACAAAATTATAAACATCAATAAATCATCCCCATCTTCATTTGAGCATCGTAAATCACTGTAAACAAGAAACAGCATTCCTGGGCAAAAAGGGTGCAAGTGAACATCTACAGAGACATCATGCGATGAGGCTTGTGGGAAATGTAGTGTTCATTTTGAAAAGAGTGTGATACAGAGCCAAGGCTTTGACTGCGGCTGCATAAAGCAGAAGCTCCGCAGCTAGCATTACTGCCACAAAACATGAACGTTATTGTATACTTTACTAAAGTATTACAGTGTTTCATTATTTGATATTTCCCCTTTCCATCCTTGAGATATTGTGACATTGTCAGTGGTAATTCTTCTAGCCACATGAATATCTGGTAATAATCTTCCACTGTGACAACACCAAGTATCTTTTTTTTGACAGCACTTATGGCACCTGCTCTTATTACAGCCGCTGCCAGAAGGGATCACACAGTACTACACAAGTGAATACTGAATGATCAATAAAGAATCCATTGTTCACCCTTTTTAACTTCGCATAAAAATGTAAATGTTATTTGTTCTGTTATGGTAATTTTCATTTCATTTTCATTTCATTTCTTTATTTTCGTACATCTTTTAAAATAATTTAAAAGTAAGCTTTTGCTTGTGTTTAACCTTTTGCATTATTGTAGTTATTTTTGGACTGAAGTAAGACTTGTGAGCTTCATTTTCTTATTAATATCCATTTGCCCATGATGTCCTGTCCTGCAGGATATAAATGAATGGAAGTGAAAACTTCAATTCCACAACACGCCTTAGAGACATCTGGTTCCCTGCAGGCTCTGTGTCAGAGCAGCACTTCCAGGCAGGTGCATTCCCTTTGTGTTTGAGACAGGGGAGCAGAGTACTGTGGTGTAGAGGAGATCGATCCACCCTGGGAAGTGTTGTCTCTGCCTCTCCATGACATGAAGTTCCAACATAAAGGGAGAGGTCACCCAGCTGGAGTTGGCCCGACACCTGTGTCCATTAGGTACATGTGTGTGTATATGGCACTATGCATACTACATCCAAACTTATCCTGGAGTGCACATGAACGTCTCGGTTTCTAAACTTTTTTTATATTTATTTTTCTCTCCAAAGCAGTTTTATATATAGCTTAGTTTTTGTATTTTTCTAACACTAATGTCAGGAGCACTCCCTTTAGATTGTAGGTGTGTATGTACATTTGGTAGGATGAAGTTGCCTTGGTAACACCTCCTAGCAGCATCATCCTAACTTTCCTATTGCCTAATGATTCAATACCTCAGTAATGAGGTCTAGGTAGCTAATTAAGAGCAGCACCACGTCACATTTTTCCTCTCTCTGAGCAGTAGGGCATATAACACAGGGAAAACAACATTTCTTACACATATATTTAGAATAAATTAAGACTTGATATTTATAGAAAGTCTATTGACAGACAATTCACCTATTATTTAGAACAAATATTTATATATATTGTGTGTGTGTGTGACAACAGGTTTTTGTAAAGTTTACTTATTTTTACTCTCTGAGCAGCTAATAAAGCTCTAAAGGGCAATTTCAGAATGTGGACTGTGCAGTCAGCTTATAAATGCTACCACAGTACAGTTTATACCACAGTACTGTTCATACATTTTTCCTGTCAGCTGCATGAGTGAGTTGGAAAGAAAGATAGTGAAGGCAACATTGAACTTAGCCCTTGTGATGTGTCTTTCCCTGTGGGCTTACTATATCCAGATTAAGGGAGAGTTCACAGATAGGCGACAGGCTCCAGCACCCATATCCAATCAGACTGTTCCCCGAAGGGAACCATGTGGTGCACACATATGTGGCCACAGCCTCGCAGCATGACACCACTGTGTCCTCCAGGAGTCCTCCACGAGGATCATGGGAAGCTGTGAGCAAGAGAGCAGCACTTTGAGTGAGGACTGGGTGATGTATTTGAAGATTAGAGAGTGCATTTTTGAGCACTGGAAAAATATTTCATGTTTTATGTTATGTTATGGGGAGAAGGATGCCTGCTCACGTGCTGTCATCTGCCTATTTGCAACACTGGCTACTTCCTTTCTGTTCACTTCATGCAATAACACAATGAAGGTGCTGTATCCATGTCTGTGTGCACTGTAATGAATACTGTATATGTGTGTGTTGAAGAATGAGTGATATTTTCCACCATTAAATAAAGCCACCAACTTCCTGACTAAGATATTTTGGAACACTCCTACTTTTTTTACTCTTTCTACCTATCTCAACTCCATTATACATTATATGTACTGTATCAATAAATCTACATACTACATACCTTTCCGTGGTTTTAGGACTGTATTCGATTTTATGAAAAACCACACACAATGACATTGGGCTGTATAAAAACCAAATAACCCACCACCACTCCCAGAGCCATCACACTTGATCCGGCTATGAATGAATCACGCTATGCTACCATTTTCCTCTCATCTCCTTTTCTGCCCCCTACAGAACCAGAGCAAAGCCATAGCTCATATTTTCCTGACAAAAGAGGTGACAGTGAAAGGAAAGTGAAAAGGCTATAATAAATGCTATGGGAGAGGTACAAGGAAGAGAGTGCAGCATTTGAAAACGGTAACCTTTTTCAGATGCTGATTTAGTATTCATTATTAATGACCTTTCCCTACCTGAGCAAAGCTGTTCCCAGGAAGCCCCGTTCATGTTTGTGTCTGCCAGAAGCTGGGGGCAGGTGCTACAGCCTTGTTCAGACTTGTTGGCCGATGGATTTTGTACACATGGTATGCGTCTTTTGCACAAATACTGTTTAATTTGTCCATGCCAGTCCACATGCTGTGTAAAGAAAAGCATGGACATAGTGGGCAAGATGTTAAAGTTCAGAAAGGCATGCTAGACACAAATTAGGGGTCAGACAAGGAAGAATCGCCTCCACCTGACAAACAGAGCAGGTTACAGCAGGCAGCATGAGAAGCCCACCTCTTCTCTCAGTCATCTCACATTTACTGCCTTCTATCTCATCAAAAAGCATTTTCATGCTAATTGAACTTAGAGCAGCCATGCATACAGCGCATTGTGCGCATTGTGCGCCTGTGAATGTGTCTGTTTGTGAGTTTGAACAATCACCGCAAATGTGCTCATCCAGGCTCGATATTCTATTCATGGTGCCTACACACTGACAATCAGCTCTGCACTGTGAAAGACGTACTCCGGAGCGCATTCAAACTTCACTGACAGACAGTACAGTAGAACTGATCTATCTATCTATCGCTCCACCTGTCTGTTTATCCAGCAATCCCTTCCATCACTCTGCCATTCGTTTGTCTGTTTGCCTCCATTCGTCTGTCATTATCAGACAAAAAATGTAACACATACTTCCTCTCCTTAGCTGATAAGGTTCTACACATCACTCAGGAACAAACCACAGGGGCCCCAACAAGACACACACCCACAAGATTCTCAGCAAAAACTCACCTCAATTACACCATTATTTCTTTTCTTGTCATTTTTCCTGTCTACAGATTGAAACATATTTCTATGTGAGCCTCTTTTGTCTAGCCAAATGCCAAATTGTTATATTGCAATCACTGGCTCTTCTCTGTGCCAGGGATTTAACTGCGCCGTCAATATTCACTATCACTTTTCCTTAGCGGCTATAATCAGACTGCTGGTTGGTATCATGAGCAACTTCAGCCAAAGTCTCTTCTGTGAGGAGAAAACAATTAGAAGACCTTGTTTTCCGTCGTCAAGTGATGTAAAGTGCACTGTGGTTTGCTGATATTGAGCAGTTCATTTCAGGTACTGGTTTATCACAAAATGCTTCTGGAGAAAAGGAAGAAGTAAAAAAACTTTCTAATGGAATACACTGCATACATTCAAGATCTCTGAATGGATCCATTCAGGTTATCTTTTATAACATGCCTGGCTTTGAAGTTACAAACCTCTTTGTTTAAGTGGAAACCATAAAAGTCCAAGTAAATGCTAAAATAATTTCACTGCAAACCAAATGTCAACCTTAAACAACATTTAGAAATATCCTTTATTTATTATTGGTAGTTAATCGATACATATTAATCCTTCACCTAATGCTGCTTAGGGGAATTAAAGTTGTTGGTCCAGTTGCACCAGCCCACATCCCAGTGATGAAAGGGCAGACACAGATGTCACCATACAGATTTTGGGCAGGTTGGTATTTGTAAAATATTTGGATCAGGCAAAGCAGCTGTAGAAATGTCTCTGTTTTTTTGACCATGACTCTGAGACTTTCCAGAAATGGTAGTATTATGTAGTTTGTTCTTTCTGTCAACTGCTTTCTTTTTTGCCTGGAGGGCAGCAGAAAAGTATCTTGAACCTTTCCTAGGTTCTGCTACACTGTAGCCTACTTTGTCACTGGGATTTTGAGCTTATATGTTTAATCAGATTTGTCCTTTCAGTTTTGGCCAGGGCTTTACTGTAACACAAAATTAATGTAGGCTGTGTAATAGATATAGTTACTGGTACAGAATGTCTAAATGAGTGTGAGTCAATTATCAAAGAATAGGACCTACCCCTACTAGTAAACACAACTTCATTTTTTGGGTCACATGAACATTTTTTATAGTTTTTGCATGTGGGTCTGTTCACTTGTTTGAAAAGTATCACAGATGAATCCCAGTTATCTAAAAATAAAATGTGGACATAAACATGAGCGAGCACATGTAAGGAAAAAAAAAGTCTATCTCTCTCTCTCGTTCTCTCACACACACACTTATGCCCACAGTGACACAGTCACAGTACACCTCATCTTTAGTCCAGACATTTCTTTGCCCAAAGGTATACCAAACCACCAGGTGTTATCACACTCCCCTGTGAGTCCTGCTTTCCTCCCCAGAGCAATTAATGACAAAGTGGCGTCAGAAAATCTGGCCCCAAAATGGCGGCCTATCTAGAATGGAGGTGTCACATCACCCTGACAACCAGGTCAAGCCCTCGGAGTATCATCAGTGTAAGCCAACAAAGCCAGGGGTCACAGTTCATCTCACCTCATGACCTCTCTGTGTGATTGATCTGTTGTAATGGAAATAGGATTTTGGGGCTGCACGGTTCAGACAGCAACCAGACACAGAAGTCATTTTCTGTCTTGAATGATTGACTAGATGATTCATGACATGAGATGCAACATACATTTTTATAGTCACAAAGAAAGTGCAACAGAATATGTTAAATTTTATGATGCAATCCTGAGTGTGAAAATGTATGGGTGCAGCTGCCAAAAGCTAGATTTATATGTGCCCCTTGCAAGCGAGTGTAGTATGTGTGATGTTGTCAAGAAGCTGGTGTTTGTCAAGTGGCTTGTGTTTTCAGGGCAGCCAGTCAGTCAAGGAGAGGAGGTGTCAGCATGGCTGATCTGTGCAGCTGGCACTCGGCACAAGCAGAGACGCCTACCCATGTCAAATGTCACAGCACTAATCTCTTTCCAATGCAGGCCAGGTATAACTGCAGGGGCAAGAGACAGACACACCTCATTGCTCCACAGAATTAGACTCCCAGGAGACTCTGCTATTCACAAATCTACAGGCTATATGTTAATGGAATCCATAGCAACTTGCCATTATTGAGTTCTATTCAGCTGTGTGTTCATTATAGGAATTTTGGCAGCATATGTATAATGCAGAATTGTTCTAATTATTACAGAGAAAAGGATATTAATAACAAATAATTATAAATACTGTGCCACTGTTAAACTTAGTTCAACTGTTAAAAACATTTAATGCCCATTGTAAGTGGAATAATGCTTTAATATTTACATATGGTTAATATGTGTGTTAGACATGTGTGTGCTCATTTTTATGAAGCCAATAATTTCCAGCAGTGTTGTGTGTATAAACCAAACAAAGGTTGTATGATCTGTTCTGCTGGAAGGTTATTTTACAAATTATTACTAGTACATACTAATGGTTTAATGCGTTATTGAATGCATTTGTGGCTTTGTTTATTTTCACCCAAGGGGAGCTAACGTGCTGCCTCTCATCCCAGTGTCAACAAACTTCCACTGTATGACTGTTCACTCCACACATGACCCAATAGAATACATTTCCCCCCCAGGAAATTAATAAATACTCCCAATTACCAGCTATGCATGTGTGGGTTTCTGCATATTTATGCCCCTTGTTATGAATTATTTTATAAACTTATAGTTGTATATGTCAACTAAATCTGAATCTTTGAATAAAAAAAAATTAGAAGAAAATCCCCATACTGCACAGATACAGTATAAGCCTACAGTATAATTTTACATAAGACAGCACACTTTAAATCACTACAGTGATTTTGTTCCTTGGCACACCCCCTCCAATCTCTAACAAATTGGTGCTAATCAAGTTAAAGCAGATCTTCCTGCCCTTCTTGTCCCTCTAAACTTTCTGAGCATTTAGTCATGTGCCTGCCATTTTCTCATTCCTTTGTGCTCTTCCTGCTAAATTACTGGGAGGTGATATACAGCCTGGGTGTCCCAAGGCTAAAGGAGATTTAGAACTTTGTCCCATATGAAGGAGAGGTGAGAAAAGACATTACTATGCAGAATAGGTAATACTGAAAACACCAGAGCACTTTATGGTGCCCCATGCAGATTATCAATCTATTTGTGTAACTTGGCTACCCGAATTTCATTTCCCTTTTCATTTATTTGCCTTGCTGCAACCGTTTACAGTGGTGAAACTGAAAATTGAAGCCATGACGAGCAAGGGAGCAATATTCCAAGGGAAAATAAGCGTCTTCTGCTGTATGATTGCAAAGGTTCATTTGGGAGGGGGTTGGGATGTGGGGGTGAAGTGACCTCTTTTTGATAAACTCAGAGGGATATTTGGAGTAAACCGGGGAGTCCACAGAAACTTGTTCATAGAGGCTTCTTATAGGGCTTATTCTTTGTCATTGAGAATTTACAGGGACTCCTTGTCTTATAAAAGAGCAACTCTTGTCAGTATTGAGCTGCATTAAATTCAGCACCACGGACAGAGGCATACATTTCTGCCTATTGCTGCACACTTGTTTCAGCACCATGGGCAGAGGCTTATCTCAGACAGCACTCCTCTGTTTAAAAGCTTTGTTTTGCTAGTGCTGTTTAACAATTGTAATCTATGAGGCTGTAAATATTAACAGCCCAATGATTTATTTCATTAAGGGCCATTGAAAACCAGATTATTATTTATATTTGTAGAAATAAAATCATCTCATTGCATCAAACAGATTTGGGATGTGATGTAGAGAGTGACAGAGAAGAAAGAGGAGGATTGCTCTCAGCGCGCATGTGCATTAGGCGTGAATGATTTACAGAGACTACAGAGACATATTCGAAAATACCCAAATGGCCTGAAATAAGTACTATTTGGGGAGCAAAAAGACCCACTCTTACACGTCTTGCTCGTTAATTGCATGTTATTGTTATCAGACAGGCTCAGCCACTGAAGCTACTCCACTATACCTCTCAGGTAGGCAGCCTGTGAGGGAACCATCGCTGCACCGTACCTTACATAATCATCACGGCAGTACCCACTGAACATAATTAGAATGATTTGTGCCCTCCCATTTCACCCTTCTATTAAAAAATATTGCTGGAGGTAAGTCAGGCGCGAGAGAGACAAGACTGCTGTGGTGAATGGAGTGTGGCCCCAAGGGAAAGCTTGGAGAGCAGAGCACGATGTCATGCCAAAGAAAGCCAAGTCCTGCTCCCCACCCCACCTACCACCACCACCACCACCACCACCCTCACAACTGCTAGGGCTCGGTCATGCCGTGAGAACAGGATGACATTACCGGGCCATTTAGAAGGCGGATGAGTAGAAAGAGGTGAGAGAGGTGCTGTGTCGTCTTGAGAGTGAGTCTTTGTTAGTTAATGGTTAGCTAATGTCTTGGCGGGGGATTGGGTGCGTTAATTTCAAAAATAAAAAACAACATTAATTCATGGCATATTATGATTTTATCGGAACCATGATGCTGCCTTACTCTGGCACCTCAGCATGGTCATACACATGGCTGTGGACATGGCAGATCCCCATGGGGCTGCATTTCACAGTCACTTTGAGATAATGGGGCTGACTCATACTATTTACAATGATGGTGCAGCTTGAGACACACCGGTGAAGGATATAGTAACTCCACTTAGTTATTCATCATTAAAAGAGATTCAGATTGGATACCAGCAGGATTATCAGCACTCTCTTATCATTTAGACACTGCCACAACCCCGGGTGTTGTTCTCCTTTGGGAACAAAGATAAACAACATGGACTCTTTCCCAAAGGAATAAACCAGAGTTGCCAATGATCTTAACTGAGAGGTCATGTTCATGTTGAATTATCTGGCTTATATTTAGCAGACATTTCTGCTAAATATAAACTGAACCATTTTTGTCAGTGGGTTTTCGAGTATACTGTATTTGGGCAGGATTAGCACATTTTTCAGGCCATTATATCTGTAGCCACATGACCAATGTGTGTGCTGTTGGAGTCAGAATGTGTTCATTGTTATCTGATAAGAGATCAATATGTTCTGTTACATGGTGGTAAAAAATATGTGAGAACTCATACCACATCCATTTTTTCACCAATGTTCATGCTTTCAAATTAATATTCACTCCTAACTTACTCATACCAAAACCTTGAAAAATTAAGGGTTGCTAAACTAATAAGAGCAGCCACTGCAATTTGTTTTTTAAAAAATGTTGTCTGTAGGCTTGTTTAAAGTCAAAAATAACTGAGTTAAAAAAACTGAAAAAAAAGATTAACCAACCTTTCACTGTGGCTGAGACACCACATACTCAAATCCTTTTTTGTTTGACATATTTTTGAGATCATATTTCTAAACACCACTGTGATTTGCTGAATGTGTGCATCTTGTTAATTCTTCTCTCTATTGTGAGAATTGTTTTCCTCCATGTGCCCCCACTCTACGCCACTCGGCGGTGCTCACATACTTCCTCTTTCTGAAAATCAAATCAAATCTTTTCCACATGACTTTGGATATAGCAGATGGAGCTAATAGTCATATTATTACTTGGTATAATCGGTCCAAAACCTGTGCTTGTCCTCAGCAAAAAACACAAACGGATCGGAAACGTCAGAGGAGTCCTCCATCAGTGTATTTCAGTACTGCCTGTGGGACTGCATTTCAGCACCACGGAGCTGTCCACCGTCCAGGATGCAGCGATTCACTGCTGCTGCTCCTGCCGAGGAGGATGAGGAGGAAGGCGAGTAGATGATCTGAAATGTGATTTAAGCAAACATAAAAGAAACAAAACAAATTCAAACCTTCGAAGATCCGCAGCCAGCTTTTGAATCATATCCCATCTGCGCCAAACATTAGTTTTACATTAATCTAAACGTGTTGGGAGAGGTAAACTGTTGCAGAGACCATTTTTATTACACTTAAAAAGAAGCATGTCTATGTCGGTCACAAAGTGTTGCATTATTGAGTTCATGAATGTACTCATTTGCTCTGAGTAGGAGCACAAAGGACCGTATTCTCTATATCTCTCTATTTATAGACCCTCTCCCCTTGGTGGAATGTACCACTATCTATTCGTATTGGAAAGGGGGGAACGGAACAGACTGGGTCTATATGTGACGTTTTTAAAGCGGACCCCTTTATCCAAACCTCCCCACTGTTCTAGCAGAGATTGAGCCAGCCCTGTCCGTTTAAACCGAGAAGACACCCATACCGACTCCTCAATGCAAAAAAATAAAAGGGTGCCAAGAAGCTGGGACGAAGGAACGTGGGTGTAAATAGACAGTGAATGCTCTTGGTCTCTCTCTCTCCCCCCCTCTCTCTCTTTTTCTCTTCTCTTTTCTCTCTCTCTCTCTCCCTCCCCCTTCTCTTTCCCTCTCTTTCTCTCTCTCTCTTTTATGAAATCAATGAACGAGTTATTGGGTAGGACATAAATATAAGGAATCAAAGCCTCCACCGGGACCAACGGCATTGCGCGCTTTTGATATGCGTCTTCGCCAAATGCTACATGTGCTTTCAAATCATTGTAAATACTGGCTTTGATAGGACGAGAGAGGAATCATCTCTGACACGGCTTGGTCTCGGAACCAAATTTTGACCAAGACTTCCACCAGCTTTTTTCCGCGTAAAAAGATTGTCTACCATCATCATCTGCTGCTGTTGTGCATATCCTAACTCACTGGCCGGTCCGAAGATGGCAACTTTAACCAACGGGCAGGTGGACGGCACGGTGCACGGTGTCGGTGTGGTCTCCGCCAGCACGAACGGGCTCGTGAACGGATTAAGCCACAGCCACAGCCCAGCGGGATGCCCAGCCACCATCCCCATGAAGGACCACGATGCCATCAAACTCTTCATCGGTCAGATCCCCCGCAACCTGGACGAGAAGGACCTCCGGCCCCTCTTCGAGGAGTTCGGCAAGATCTACGAGCTCACTGTGCTCAAAGACCGCTTCACGGGCATGCACAAAGGTGGGTTATGCCCATATTCCCCGAGACACGTATGGCTTCACTTGTGTTTTTTTTCTGAGTGAGATCTGTCACACAGAGTGTAGGTCCTAAATTACGCAGGATTTGATGGGTAGAACAGCGCGCGTATGTTGGCAAATTGTGTAAATGTCTACAGATGAAGCTTGAATGACTTTCTGCGTGTTGCTTTACAGATTTGTTTTTTCTTTGTTACACTGCTTCTTAAAATCAGGGCTTCATTTTCTACTTTATTGAGCAAACATATCTAAGCACGAGAGTGTCACGAATCGGGAGTCACGACGACATGAATTTATGTAGGGTGATATTAGAAGGAGCAGCGTCCCCTTCCTATCTGGACTGTGTGTGCACAGGAGTATTCACACATCTAGTCCGGCGGTTGTAAACGTGCTTTCATTCACAGCGCTAAATCCAGGCCATTAACCTCACGTTTTCACGTTGCAATAGCGGGGAGGATGTGTTTGATTGCCCGCAGCATAGTGCACTCTGGTGCCGGTAACTCGCTTGGTGTGTGTGTGTGTGTGTGTGTTAGTGAGTGAGTGAGAGATTGGGGGGGGCTCAGCGTGCACGTGTGTACGAACGTGTGCAACAGCAGGATATGAACACATTGTGGGCCTACTTCATTCACAGCTTTTGTTTGTTTTTTCCCCCAATTTTCATGTGATAGTGATAGTGGTTTTATTTTTTGAATTACAGAAAACTAAATAGATGAAAACGGATTTTGATGTACATACAATTTAAATACATTTTTAAATGACTTTTCCTGTTTAATACTGAGTATAATCTTCTTTTTATAGAACTATAGTCATTAGAGAATAACTTAAATTATTATAAACGTTTTGTGGGATGAGGTTTTTTGGTCTAATATAAGGGACAGTGGCATTGGTACAGTAAGAGGAATTACGGGGTTTTAACCCTATACTTTTTCTACTCTCAAGGGAAGGGTCATTCTGTGCAAATCACCATCTAATGAGAGGTCACTAACTGATCTGCTATATACCTGCAGGACATCCCCAGGGGAGCTAGGTACATTAGGAATCACGGGAATTACGGGATGCCCACTTCTCCTCTATGTAAGCCCCCCTCTGTCCCACGTAAACAATGTGTGACATCCACCATGTGTCAGGAAATGATTATGATATACAAATAATTCCAGAGGGCGGAGACTGTCTGCAGGCATGGAAGAAAGCAAAGAGGTGGGAGAAGAGAAGGGGGTGGGGGTATCTTTTATTAATAGCCCAGCTGTAGTAGCAACTCCCTATTGGACGGTTAATCACCAGTGGCCCCAGAACTATAGGCACGGCCCGCCAGCTGATTCTAAGAACTGTCTCCTCACTGCAATATACAGCCCTGCTTCCCGGGCTGGGCCCCCGCTTTCATTAGCGAGCCCCCGCTGTGCTCATATTTTAACTAGCTGGAGGCACTAGCTGCTCCCTGGCTTACCAGGCTTGCCCTGGAAGCTGTTTGAAGGCCGCGCTTCCTCCACAGACTCCTAACACCTTCTCCAGATTTTTCATAGAAGATTTCCAAATTAACAGTTAAAAAAAAAAAACACAACCCACAGGCAGACTACGCATGCTGCCGTCACACTGCTTTTATGGAACTACAACAGCATAGCATGAATCAGGTGGAGTAAGCTATCCCAGTAAGAGACCAAAGTAAATACACTCAAAGCAGCATTTATTTTTCAGTCATAATTGAAAGCTATTGAAAATATGTTCTTGGCAATTTAGTGTTTCAGCACATTCATTCTGGTCTTGGTCTGCACTTTTTCTGTATAAGATGAGGGAGTGACAATTATGACATGATGACCCTTTAGGGTGTAAAATGCTCCAGTGGAGTGAAGTCTATAACTGCCCAACAGGAACTCCTTTTCTACCCTGTTCTCCCTTCTTTCCTCTTTCACATTAACTCTGCTTGCTACCCTTCATTCGGTCTTTTGCCTCATTCTCTTTTTGTCTTCACTTCATGTGCAGTTTAGCCTTTTCAGTGACAGTGCATCATGCACTGTAACGTCTATGGTAGTACAAATCCTCAGCTTGAACCTGAGATTGTAGATGACCGACTGCAATTCCCTTTACAATATTCTCCTATGTGTGTATGTGTGTGTGTGTGTTTTTTTAATTGGATAGTTGGAAACTGTCATTGATAACATTGTAATGCCTCATCTGGGGGATACTGTTTATGTTACTTCACACAAAAAAACATGGCACTTTAACAAAGAAGTAAGTGTGGTTTTCAGCTAGATAATGCAGAGCTTTTTTTTTCTGCTACGGCAGGTAATAAAAGGCTTTCATCCTTTTCTGCTGTACATCAACAAGCCTAAAGAAATAGCCTTTAGCTATGGTAATGCTTCCTCTGAAGAAAGAGACCCCTATTATAGCCATTGTCAGCTGTGCCTGTGATACTATTGCCATAACCCACCCCATAATGACTCCATGTATCACTAGTAATCTAGTCTTTAGGATTGTGTCCCCTTGGAATGGAGGGGTGGAGGAAAGCTTGGGACGGGGGTTGGCGGAGCTTGGTAGTGGGCGCAGGGACACCAGTGCAGGCCTACATTCTTCCAATGATTTTATTTCTCTCCCCTCTGTGACCAAGCCATACTAATAGAGGCCATTTATAATGGTCACCGGCTGCTGCTGCTGCTGCTACCAAGCACAGCGGGACTGAGAGGCACGGCGAGCACAAAGAGCCAGCTCTTTTCTCTTTTCTCTCTGGCAATGCAGCATGGGAGGTGGGGATCTATTCAAGAAGAGTAGGTGTATATATGATTGCTAGCACTATTCATCAGCCTGATTTCATGTAATAATCACTGGGGCAATTAAGGTGTGATGATATGGGGAAGACATTTAATAACTGAAGGTGTTATCTGCTGTTTACTGCTGTCACATCTTCGGGCAGTATTGTGTTCCCTCGCCAAGCCTTCATTGTCTACATCTTACCTTTTTTTTTTTTTTTAAGAAAATGTCACAGAGTTTGTTTTACTGTTGTTGTTTCATTAGGCGGTAATTTAATGTGAATAATATATTTGTCCTTGATCTAACTCATAGCACCATAGGGTAAGACAGTTAAAGTAGTTACAAAGTAGTTACAAGTTACAAGGCCAGAGAATTGCCTAAAGTCAAAGTAGGGGTTTAAACTTCACTTAGAGTTGGGCCAAATGATACATTTTAACCTGGCATTGGGATGTAAACAAGACACCACAGGTTAGCTGCTTTAAAATGTCTTCTTCACACAGAGAAGTCGCCCCTATGGCAGTGCATGAAAAGGAGTGCACTGGCTGTTTAATCCCTTTTATAATTAGATATCAATGCTTGAGAAAATTATGATATAATCATTTAAGTTTATTATGATTGAAATTAAACAAGTGAAGATACAGTGTAATGACCAATCGTAATCTTGTTCAAATTTACCCATACTGCAGATGGCTTCTGCTACAGATGGGGACTATAATCTGTGCAGGTCATAAAGGGAGTTGTGGTTCCCTCTGAACGCCTTGCTTTTTAAACTTTCAGCTATTTTTACCTAAACGTGTCAGGATAGCAGATTCAGAACAGAACAGATCATTGGACTTATTGTGTTCGCTGAAGCTAGGAAGTCATGATGCCAAAACTATGAAAGACTGAAACTAATAAATGTTGTATTTTATTGTAGGCAATTAGATGTTACAGGTTGATGCCTGGAAAAAGTGGGAGGATAAAACCAAATCTGCCTTCGAACAAAGAAAGAAAGACACGGGTGTGTTTTTTCATTCTGCAGGTCTGCCTTAATGCAGCATGCGTTCCGGCCGAAAAATTTCACTCCGGTTGCATCATCCTCTCTGTGGGATCTTTCTCTCTCCTCCTCTCGCATTTGGTTTGGGATGACTGTGTGTGTGCATCTATGAATGTGTGTGTGTTTATGTGCCTTCTTTCTCACTGGCCCAGAATCCTCCACTCAGCTCGGCACAGAATGCACGCTCAGGCCCCACATCATGCCCCAGTCCCATGAAGACATGTCACATTCCATTTTGAGTGTTTTGTCAGTGAGAAGGGCAACATGTGTCATGAAGGAGGTTGCTTCTTACTAAAATACACACCGACCAGTAGTGCCAAATCGCACCCACCACCCCTGTCCTGCCAGAGTGCAGAACTGCCAAGTAACAAGAGGGAAACAAGAGGTGGAGCCAGAATGGGGAGTACAGTGAGCCTAATTTGTCAGGAGGACCATTGTCAAGACAGTACTGCCTCTGTTCTCCATTATTATTGGAGGGGACTGTCAGATGGGGGCCGGCTGATGGCCGAGCAGGGAGCCAGTTAGTCACAGTGAGAGATGGTCTGACCAAGCCAAAGGAGGGAGTGCTCATGCAAAGATTAGCATGCTAACAGGCAGTTTGGAGTTATGTGGCCTGTCAGGGAGGTGGAGCCCTCTGGCTGTTCTGACCTCAGCAGTCCTCTCATTAAAACCACTGACCTTTACATACACAGTGAGACATATTGTAAAGAGCTGGCTGTACCTATCTGTTCATCTCATTTGGCCTCCTAGAGATTGATGGGATCTAACAGACATATACGATCAGCCTTCACACAGTACATTTGGTGCACACAAAAGAAAAGAATGACAAATCTGTATATCTAGAATGAAAAGTGCTTAAAAAGGGTTAAAGAACTATTATATATATTATATTAAAATAACAAAACAGGATTTTTTTAAGGAGCATACTAACATCGTGTTAGTATGTGTGTTAATGGGTGCACCATGTCTCAGTGTGGACGAGAGTGCTGACCTGCGGAGAAGCACAACACTGAAGATTTGTTGCTATTGTCACAGGTCAGAGAGGTTGCTGATCTCAACAGTATTCCCAGACAGATGTGTGCAACAGCGTTTTTAAATTTTTTTTCTCCTTTTGCTATTTTCCGAGTAGTTTTTTTTTTCAGGCGTCTGCGCGTGTGTGTGTTTTAATATTTCTTCTGTAACACCACTGACTGTGCCCAGAACAGAACTTGAATATCAATACACTGATGCATTAAAGACACAACATGTTGATGAAGATTCTCAGTCATCCAGGTCATTATACGTAGAGAAGATTGAAACAAGGCATCTGGACTTGTAGAGTTTTCTAGAAGACGTTTCACTGCTCATCCAAGCAGCTTCATCAGTTCTAACTGTTTGGTGGGGAAACATGGTTTATATGTGGTTACAGACCTCAGTGGGTGGGTCTGGGTAAAACATTAAATAAACAATAGCACTAAATGTTTCCATACTTACCTGTGATGTTCTGGCTGACTGGGCCAGGTGAGTCTAATGACTGGCTAACGACTATGAAACTGCCGGAGGGGGCTGTCAACCAGTCCCCCTCCGGCAGTTTCACCCACTGAGGTCTGTAACCACATATAAACCATGTTTCCCCACCAAACTGATGAAGCTGCTTGGATGAGCAGTGAAACGTCTTCTAGAAAACTCTACAAGTCCAGACGCCTTGTTTCAATCTTCTCTACACACAACTGATAATATTTTCAACTACATCTGAGGCAAAGGATATTTCCTGCTTTACACAAGATGTACAGTATAAAAGCTTCCTCATGCTTTGACACAGTTAAATAGCCCAGAGCCGCATGTGCTAAATGTTTCATCAACATTTGGCCTTTGTTTTCTTTAAAAAGAGGCTAAGATACTTACTCTACAACTCCTTTTTTTCTTTCTTTGTTTGTTTCCTAATCTTGCTTACCTATTGCTGTGTTCACTCCCCTGGTGTACCTTCTTTCAGAGGATGAAAAAAAATCCCTTTTTTTGACAAGTGCTCCTTGGAGAGGTAAATATTTTCTGTTTTCAAGGCTCTTGCATCAGCTAAGTATATTGTGCTATGTGGTAAATTTTTAAAAAGTTGACGCTTTGGGCCTCTTCAATCTTTAAGCTACCCTTAATACCACTTCCATGCCACCCCAGCTTGCAATACCGGTGGCCTATTCTGAAAGTGGGGAATGCAATAATTTTGAAATGTTGGAAAGTCTTACGTGCTGTTTTTGAGTTTTTGGACTTTTGTTTTCTGGTGATTGTTAAAAGTATATAATAGAACTTTCTGTGGGCAAGAATCCGTTTTTTCTTCCCATTTTAGCTTGGTTTTATTTAGTGTTTAAAAACTCACTGTGTTTCAGGAGACAAAAATAATGTGATGATATTCATGTAGCTACACGAACACTGGTTCCATAACACAATCTGTTACAGTCCTCAGAGTGAAGTGCATATGACTTGTGTCTCTTTTTTATTTAGTTTTATATGTTTTACATTGTGGTCCATTTTTCACACTTATCTGAGGAATGCAGTTACACAGGTACTATGCTCTAAATATAGTTGTAATAGGTTTAAATGCTATTTCCTTTGTTCGGCAGTCACAAGGTTATGGATCTCTGCTGTGTGAGTGTCAACATGGAAACTGGTATTTTGCCTTTTTGAATAAAGCTGCAGGTTCCTTTATCAATCTTTGCAGGAGGCATTATATGGAACTTTATAATATCTATATCTGCACTACATGTCTGCATTTATAATATACTGTATACATTTTTTCTGCATATTTGTCCTATATTGATCCTTTTATGTGCATGTACTGGATTATCATTCAACTGCACAGTGCGGCACAGGTTCACACTCCAGAGTAAGACTTAGTAGTGATTTCTAATGTTGCACATGCAGCACTGACACTAGGAAACGGCAGCATGACATAGCAGCAACATGAAAAACACTACCAAAGTTTGTCACAAGTAAGGCCCATTATCACAAACCCTGCAGGAATTTATTCTTCTTACATATCCTGCTCCAAAACTTCTATTACAATTTGTGTTTCTGTTTTGATCCTTTTTTAAAAAAATTACTTTCAAGGTGAACTTCTGTTTTTTTTTTTATCAGAAACAGAAAATCATTGGTATTACTTTGTGAACAGACACAGTAATTCCAACCTGTGATGCATGTATTTTCAATAACCCTGTTAGCCCTTACAAAATTGTTATCATACACACTAAACAAATCATTCAGCTTTGGAGATTTATGGTTCATAGAAAGTTGAAATGATGTTTATTCTCAACCAAATTGCTAAACATAACTCAAAGTGGCGTATCTGGGTCTGCCTGCTAGGATATACTAAAGCAGGGATTACATGAGCTATTTGTCCCAGACGGAAAGCACGTCAAAGACTGTTGGAGCATGTGTGACTTGTCAGGCCAGACACATATTTAGCCTCTTCTGTATGCATGCGTACAATCTCCTGTGCTGTGCCATGACTGCTAGGTTTGAGTGTCCCTGATTCAGTTCACTTTCTTCCCATCTCCCTTCATGCCTATTTCATGTCCGCCAATTAAAAATGCACCACGTTGACTTGTAAAAGGAAGGTGGGAATGGAGGTTAGGGCTTTTCAAAGATCCCTCTCAATTATTTAAAGACAAGTTTGATTCAGAAAATGGAGGAGGATTAATAAGTCATGTGGAAGTTTTCGAGGTTTTGGTGATGGCAAATGTAAAGTAAGATGTTCTGATGACACAGGACCAAGCATCAACCGAAAGGGAAACCTTTATTGTAGATTGGGCTTGACAAGTTTTGACTGTCAGTGTCAGTGTTTACATTTAAGCTGCTTGTTCTCTTTACTGTTAAAAGCAAGGACCTGAGTGAGCGACCCAGCCCAGAGAAGGTTTGTAATTGTACATATTTAATTAAAATGACAAAATCATCTGATCAACCTGGAACTATTTCATATTTCAAATTTTGTATTTGTCTCTACAAATCCTGCTGGGTTCATATCATTCTATTTTCATCCCTCCAGAACTGCAGATCACTGCATTTTGCCATCAGACATTACCATTCAAATCATATTGGCATCACATTGAGAGAAAGTACATCAAGGCTTTATCCTGTCCTGCTGGTTGGAGAGCAGATAGACCAAAACATATCACTGCGGAGGGAGATGGTGCAAGAGTGCGTAAAACGACAAGGAGCTCAACACAGAGAGAGGGAGAGAGGGAAGGAGAATTAGAGAGATGTTGAAACAGGGATGATGTAAGAGAAAGCGTGAAAACAGGCAAGGGAGATCCATGGAGGAGAATTTGGGTGGGGGCTGCACACAAAGACAGAGAGAGAATATCAAGAGGCAGAGATATAAAAGAAAAGAGCAGCGATTGTAAAGAGAGGTGTAGACTAAAAATGGAGGCACGGAGAGCTTGTTCAATGACAGACACTGAGTGAGCAAAAGGAAGATGGAAGAGGCCAAATAGAAAAGACTGAAAAGCAGGAAAGGAAAACGACAGACAGAGATAGAAGTAGAAAGAATGAGGGAGTCCCAGAGACAGATGTCGCCCCCACTGGCCCCGGCAGATTGATAGCTTCTGGCCCAGTTCCATGCCAGGCTCTGACCCCTCTGTCCTATGCTGTAATTTATAGGCTGCGTTTTGCCAGATTTAAGCACTACTCTGTGGCCATCATGGCTCAAGAAGGGAGTATGACCTTCCTGGGATAGGAGCAGAATTAGACCCCTGCAGCTCCCAGCTGCCCTGGGGGTAAATAAGCAAGTGCCCTCAATATTAGCATGAACTCTGACAACATGTTAATAGGACAGGTCTTACTGTGTACTGCAGTGTGTGTTATAGGCCTTTTCGTCATTCAGCTTGTACAAAGTGTGTAAGGGATTGTTGAGTGTGTGGATCAGAATGGAACAGACCCACTGTGACACTTTTTAGAATTTGACACTAATTTTAGTTTTAACATATTGAATGAACAACATATTTATCTATCTAGAGCATGTGTGATTGATTCGGATTTATAAAGAGACAGATTTAAGGCTTTAGCCTTAATCCTCCTGAAGATGCAAGATGTACCTGTCATATGATGTACAACAGCCCTCCCTCCTTTTCATCAATTAAAAAAAACTTCAAATGCTTCAATAACCCTGTACAACATTGAATATGCACAGCAAAGTTTCACAAGTCTGGAAAAAAACCTCCCTAGTTATTATTTATTAATACTTTGACATTCAAAACTCTTTGGATTCAAGGTTTTGCTAAATCCTGATTGAATCCTGATCTAAATGAATCAGCGATAGGAGCAAAGATAAAAGTGCGAATACACACGTCTCATGCAAAATTACTAAAACTACTGCTAATGTAGAATCCTATCACATTAAAAAGTTGATCTTTAAAGGTTGGCTTAGTGACCTACAAATAGAAAAATATTGTTCAGCAATATTAATGTTGGTTACTACAGTTTGATTCCATTCCATTTTTTTCTGACTTGTTTTTAACCCTGTTTACCCTTATTGCATGAAAAGTCCCCACCTTCATAAACTAGCCTCTAATTTAAGTGCAAATTAAATGAGAAGGACACACCAAAACTTTGCACTGTGTTTGTGGTAAAGTAAATATGGGGTGTGTGTGTGTAGAGCATGCTCCCTAGTTGACTAACTTGGCCAGCTAGCTGGTGGGCTCAGCTGGGTTTGTGCTTGGCCATTCAGAACACTACCTCAATGCACAAATCAGCCCAGGGAATGATCTGGACAGAAAGCCTTCAGCAAATTATTACAGATTTGCAATTTAATGGCTTTGGAGGTCTCTCCCAGCCCTGCACAGGTTCCCAATGAGACAGAGCCTATTAGTTTGGTCCTTTAATCACAGAACAGGAGATGGGAATCCTGGCCAAACGTATACATACCCGGCTTCAGTTGGTGTGCAATGATTTCATGGGGGTGTAGAGACAGTGGAGTTAGTGTGTGTATGTATGGGCATGTGTGAGTGCGTGTGTGAGCAGGTTGATAAGCTTTCCTTTCCCTCGAGCAACAGTCGTGTGTGTGTACGTGTGTGGAGAGAAAGGGAGAAAAACAACATGTTTCCTTATAGATCGTTCATCAATACTGAGGGGATGCTGTGGGCAGTGGCAATTAAAATAAGCTTTATCCAAAGCTAACACAAGTTTTCTTTCCAAAATATATCTTGGAGAAAAAAACTGTTTTATATTCTAGTCATTTTCTAGATTTATATTCAATGGTATATTTGTATTAAAACTAGTTGTGATTTAAGTTGTGTTTTAAGATTAAGAATACCTTTATTAGTCCCACAATGGGGAAATTGCGGGAGATGAGGTCATTCATTCACTGTCCAGTGAAGTTTCTGTCTCTGCTGTTTCTTGATGCTCTTTGTTGTACTGAATGAATTTGAATTGTCTCATTTAAGCCAATTTATTCACATTTTGTATTACTTAATCTTTCCAGAGCTAAGCCCCCTTGTTTTGGTCAATTACACATTTACAGTACAAGATACATATACAGGCAGAAACAATGTATTTTAGATAAAGGCATAGAGTTTGTGATACTATTTGTTACAGATAAATGGCTTGCTTTTCACAGTGTGCTTAAGTCTTTTCCCATAGCTATAGTTGCCCTGATTAATGTGCCATCGATGCAAAATGTAAAAACTATCACTCCAATCTGCCTTTCAATGTCCCAATTTGTCCAAGAGGAAGCCAAGCTTTCTAAATGAGCTGGATAAAAGTGACTGCCAAAGGGGATGAATATATATAATTATCTGTGGCTGGAGCGCCAACAAAGGGACTTTGAAAATCAACTTTGTGTGCCAAAGGCTTCATTAGTCTGACGACAACAAAATGTCCCCTCAACTCACAGGCGGGAAGACACAGGTATCTGCAAAGCTATTAAAAGCATGCAGTCACACAGCCTCTTTCTGTTTGGGATTAGGAGCTATTTAACACACTAATGTTAACATGCTAATGTGTGAATGTTGTTCTAGTGAATTATTGGGTGATTTAAGAAATGGCTGGCTGCTGTTTTGTTGGTCTTACGCATGGACACGTTAGAAGGGATGGATAACTGTGTTTACTTTGCATATGGAAATCCCTGAATGTCTTTCATCTGTCCTTTCTATAGCGACTAGTGGTCCATGTTAGCTTTGCAAACATCTTAATTGTGTTAAATGGAGGAAAAAGGGGGAAGATTAAAAGCCATTAATGTGTGTTGTGTGAGGGTATGCTATTCCCGGGACGGTGCTTTTGTTCACTTTGGCAAAGCAGAGGAGAGAGTTTCACCTTGAAACTTAATGCACACCAGAATCATTGTCATTGTGTCTACCTAAAACGTTCTCGCTGTTTTATACACTGTCAGACTTGCTTTGCTCGTCTTTGCATTCTTTTTGTGATTGCCTCTCTCCATCCCTCTTACTCTCTTTGTATGTCTCTCCCATTTTCTCTCTGTCTATCTCTATCGTGCTTTTCCCTTTGTAGCCCTGTTTCTCTCCATCGCTCTCTGTCTGTCTGTCTAAGCGTCAGATAATCTCACTGGGGGAGACTTTAGAGGACTCTCCATCTGTGTATAAATAGCTCTGGATGAATTATTGAGGGACCTGGGGTTGCTAATAATCCCGCAGGACCCATCTGACAATGACACAGAAGATGGAGGGAAAACAATTACGCAGGCTTTCTCCTTCAGAAGAGTGGGAATGGAGTTGGGGGGGGACTCAGCGGCTTCTGGGAGCCTCCTCGCGGGGCCCAACATCTTGGCTAATAAACCCAATTAAGTCTCCGGAATCAATCGGAGCCCTGGGGGCGTCCTCTCTCTTCCTTCCCTGGACGGTGTGCAACAACAGGAAGTGTAATGATTCATGTTCCCCCTCCTGCATTTGGATCGTCCTCTCATCTCCGTCTTGCAGGTTGGCAAGGCGGACGGGACAGGACAGGATGTCCGCCGAGGCAGGATAATAGGACAGGGAGAGGAAAGGAGAAGCGAAGCGAGTGGAGTGGAGTGGAGTGGAGAGGAGCACAGAGGAATATTAATGGGAATGTTTATCCTGTAAGTGTTTTACCAGGGGGACAAGACATGGGACCACTCCCATGACAGAATTAAAGCACTTTGTCTTCTTAGTGATACATGATTCATCTGGAGATGGATTTTTGATTAATGGACTTTGCTAGCTAGGTTCTCAACACTATCTATCTATCTATCTATCTATCTATCTATCTATCTATCTATCTATCTATCTATCTATCTATCTATCTGGGTAATCTGGGTAATCTGGCTATTGCCTGTGGTCAGACAACTAATGAAGAGTTTTGATAAGAGAGCAATTGTTGGTCTCACACTGAATGCAAAACTGTCCAATGCGGACACAAATTCTAGAAATACCGGGCTGATGTATTCTGTCTATTTAACGCCCTGCTGCATGACAGGAATCCAAATCAGTGAAAAGATCTTTCAGCTTTTAACTGCTGTGTAGTTTTTAGAGGAGAGTTTTAGTGTCTCAAGATAGTCCAAACTGTTTTTTTCACTCGGCTGAATACAATGTTCCCAAATGAAACACAACATTGTTATAATTTGGCCATTTAAGGGTCCATCTGTCCTACATTTTCATATGAGTCAGCATCAATAAATTTCCCCAAATGGCCGACCTGATGGGTAGCAGTGCAGACTTTTGTTCATCTTAGGAGTCATTCCACATTTAATAATTCATATCATGAAAAGCTAAATTTGGGCCTCCCAAATATTTCCTGATAAAATGGCTGAGGTAGGATGAAAGGGAGATGATTCATCTGCCTGGAAATTGGGGACAGCTCAGGGCACTTGATGTGTGTGTTTGGCCATCAGGGCTTTTAACAAGTGTGTCCATTCAAGCATTTATGTTTCATGTGATGCATTCTCTGTGAGTGTTGTTTAAGAAGCTTTGTGCCATGAAACCTCAAGCATTATATGCTGGTCATTTCTTCATGTGTTTGTATGTGTAAGTGTGTTTTCCGACTTGCCCCTCAAGGGAACAGAGGAGGGGACGGGATGAAGGGGTGGGTGGAGTGGAGGGTGACTGGAGGGGGTTGGATGGTGTGGAGGGGGAGGTGAGGGACGACACTGTCCTAATGATGCATTTTCTACTCCATTGATTCAGTGGCTCTGCTCTCCAGTAAATCCTTCACATGCAACACATTAAAGCTGGCCTTTTTTCCTCCTTCACCAATCGATTAGCACAGCTTAGAGACGGCCACTCTGGAAAGCAAGGCGAGAGATGGGACTTGTTATCTTCACAAACTCACACACACAGAGCTACGTACACGCACACACACACACACACACACACACCACCTTACCATTTGAAAGGTTTCATTGTTTCACAGATGTTGTCATGAAAAAACTGTCATCTACAGTTGTGATGTGGGGTCTATCAAACACGTAAGGAAAACTTTTGTTTTTAGTATTCATGCATCTGTTATCTCCACTAATATTTGTCCAAACATGTGTACTTGATAGTTAGATAAATAGACATATAGAAGAATAAATATATAGATAAATAGTCAGAAATCTCATTCATCCTCACCAGGTAACACTAGTGGCCATGTATTTGAAGTTGACACAACTGTCGCCTTTATGTGCCATCATGTAGTTGTGTGCATCACAAAATCAGACGTCCCAAATGGCAAAACTTGTTACCATGTCACCAAGAAAATGGCATAGAGATTTGTTGCAGATGAAAGAGGCAAGTATTTTATGTTGTGGAAGCAACCTGAACTCTTTGTTTGTGACTTATTGTTATTATCTTTTTCTTATACTACATCACCCTAATGATCACTGATGTTGTATTGGAAGCCATTAGCCGTCGGCCTGTTTCATCATTCATGTATGAGGCTGTGCTGCAGTATTCGGGATTGTTTTGTAATTTTCACACATTCCCTGCACAGTTTTGGGGGGGAACTTGGAAGTAATTTATTCTGGTTATTTTTCACTGTGCTACTGAAAAGTAACATTGAAACCATTGGAGCACTCTGATTTGGAATAATGATGTAAAATTTTTGCAGAAAATACTCAGTTATTAAAAAGTTATTTTACACCCTCCAGTCAATCAGAACTCAGTATTCAGCCAGAATGGTGTGTAATGACTTTTATTTGATGATCATCATATCCTCATCTCAGTATGTAATATAGTTATAGCTGGAGCCACTCTTATGGTTCAAAGTGTCCTGCACTTTTAAGAATTGGAAAATGTAACAAATGCAAATGCAGTGCTTTCTGTTAACATTCATCCATCACCTGGTTATTAACATTCGTGCTGCTCTGTGATACCTTCAGTGGCATCTTCATTGTGTGTTTGTATTTAATAGATTATTTATGTTTTTTTGGAGAAAGCACTGAGGGATCTGCATCTAGATGCCTACGAGAGATTACGTGCCATTACAAATGAATTTCCTGCCTCTGCCTTTATACACTGACCCTCAGTTCAGCTTCATTCTGCTAAATTATATCATATACTACTAAAAAGCAGCAACGTTTAGGGCCACAAAAATATTTTTTTCAAGTTTAAAAGAGTCCTTTCTCAATTCACACAGAGTGCAGTTTTGTTGTCTGAGATCAAGTTGTAAAGCACTTTTTTATTTAATCAGGATTCACAGCTGCCAATTAAAGATTTTAAGACGATACGGGAGAAAGTTGTAGTATTCTTGGAGCCCTTGGCTGTGTCCCCTAAAATAGCCTCTATCCTCTTTCTCTTTTTTCCTTGGTGAGTAATGATCTGAAAGGTCAGCGGAGGTGAAGGGGATATGAGCAACTGCTGCTCACTTTATTGAATTACTATTCCTCACAGCATGAAAAAGTGAAGGGGTCTGTCCAGGCTTTTCACTCTGTTACCAGATTTAGTCTGAGATATTTAACTTAGAGCTGTCAGCAATTCTAATCAAAACATTTCACAATATCCAATTATCAGAACTATAATACAGCTGGTCCATAGGTCAATGTCTCCATAAGAGACACACAGTTTTAAAGACTGTTTACTTTCAACAGTAGGATTATATGCCATGAACTGTTGACTTCTCTTCTCTATCACTGTGTCATTCTTCAATCACAAACTCTTATTAGTATTCTTGTTTTACACTCAGTGCTACTCGTTTTCACCACATAACTAAAAGACCGGGGATTTACACGCATTTCTCTGAACACAACGAGTCAAGATTTTTTTTGTCTTTACTCTGACCCATTTCAAGAGTGAATTGAAGAGTGTTATCTAAGCCTTAGCACTCGCAAAAAATCCAGTCTAAACCTTCTTGTCTTAAGGTCAATCTTTTTGAAAAAGAGGGAAAAAAACATCCTTCTGTTTATTGAGCAAAGGCTGTCCTTGGTCAACCCTTTCAGGCGGAGATAAGTGCTAACAGAAGTGAGGTAGGCGGAGACGTGGAGATTTCTATTGACTGACTGAAATTGGACAGCCTCAAACAAAGTTTCATGCCAAAGTTTTTCGAGGCAGAGTTCCAGGGCTGCGCAGCGCAGAGTTTTAGCTGTGCCGTGGATAAAGCTTTTTAATGCTATTGACTCTTTTTAGGCTCTTACCAAGATGTTCTGAAATATTTAAATGATCACTGGGAGTTTCTACCCGTCTGTGGCTGGGAATAAAAGGAGAGAGAGAGAGAGGAGGGAACTTTTTATGTCAGGCTTTTACAATCCCTGAATTAATAGGCACAAGATAATTAGAGAATTCTGTGCAATAACATCGTCCCTCAAGTTTTCTAGTCTTGGGTGGCATCAGGCAATGCATGCTTGTAAAAAGTAATTCATGTGCCCAGTAACAGTGCAGCGCATTAATTCAGGAGTTCTTTTAATTTTGGTAGGATCATAATTAGTTTCAGAGGAGACTTGAAATTGATTGGACTAAAAGGATTGGAGGGTCCCCATCCATGTACTGTATACGTGGCTATTGGTGTCACCGAGGTCACAGTCTCTCTATTGTTTCTGGGAATTTGGGAATTTTAATGACCTGAGATAGATATCTACAGTGTATCTTAAAACAAAGGCAAGTGAACCAGCATGAGTCTCTTGAAGATGTTTTACGCTTTACCTTCAATGCTTCTTCTGTTCCACAAGACAGAGGTTCTATTCACATCTAGCATCAACATGCATGTTGGGTAATCAGATCATAGATGGACAGCTCTAAATGCTTGAGTCATTTAGAGCTGTCCATTCTACAGTCTACTATATGCAATACATTTACACCATTGCATAAAAGCAATGACCAAATGCAAAGACAGCCATGTATTTCCTCTGCATTGTGTGTGTGTGTGTGTGTGTGTGTGTGTGTGTGTGTGTTGCTAAAATGTACAGGACATTTAACTCTAAAAATGTATTTATCTTAAAATAAATTAAATTAAATTATTAATAAATATTAAACAAACATATAGGCAGGTTTTTAAGTATAAATATAGGATGACTAATACAAATTAACATCAGGAAAAAAGTTTCCCTAAAGGCAACTTGTTAGGGAACTCATCAGGCAAAGATGGCTCATCAAGCCAAGGTTTTCTCTAACAAGGTCAAAGTTCCACGTGGTTCAACACAGCTGTCATTTAAATAAGGCCTGGTAACAGTTGGGTTTCTTTCTTCTTCCCCCACCAGAAAGTATTCCATCTCCATCATTCCCTCGCTGCTTTCTTTCATCTTCTCTCATTTCCTTCCCCACATTTTCCCTCTCTCTCTCTCTCTGTCTCTCACTCTTTTTCTGTTTCTCTCTCACTCTCTTGGTGGGTGTGTGTCCCTTTAGGGTGTCTGCAGCAGTTGAGATAAGAAGCGAGTGTAGGACACAGGGGGATGGTGTTCACAGAAGCTAGGTGATCTTATCTACTCTCTCTCCCTCTCCCTCTCTTACCGAGCATCCCTTGCTGTTCTGCTTTCCCCTCTGCTGTTCTCCTCCTCTTTCTTTTTGCTCCCTTGCCCTTCTTTCTCCCTTCCCTCATCTCTCTCTCTCTCTCTCACACACACACACACACTCACACACATTCTCTCAGATCCCCTCTGCGCTGCTGTTGATTTGAATTTGAAGTGATGGGAAACCAAATTGGCAGCATTGACAGCAGAAACAAACAGCTTATCTCTCTCTCCTGGGCCAATATGGGTCTTAGTCAGATACTCGAGCTGCTGCCAGCATCTGACTTGTGACAATGATGATAAATTGAACGTTTGTTGACTGTCACTTTTCATGTGTGTGTGTCCGTGTGTGTGTATGTTACACCCCGTCTCGGCCATAGGTGTATGAATATTGAGTGGTGGACCCTTACTTACCCTTACTACTCAGTACAAATTTGACGCTCTAAGACAACATTTATGTTACAGCTAAAGTTTGATAGGTTTTTATGCAGGCTATATATGGTGATCATAGAATACACTATACATGAATCTGCACCTAAGAACAATAGCCATGTGGCTCAGATATAGCTAGGTTCATTTGTGAAAATATTGATTTTGTTGATTAAAATGTGATTAGTTAATATCCGATGAGTATGGTATGAGTATACAATGGTATCAATGAGCGACACATGTGTAGCACAGCTATTATTATTATTAATATTATTTTTATTGTACACAAACATGTGTAAGAAAGAGCCATCTATCCCTAATCTCAACATCTGACCTGCTGAGTATATTGTGTGTATGTGTATGCTTTCAGTATATTCCTCCAAGAATCATGGAGCATCATTGGGCTCTCACCACAAATGTAAAAAATATGAACTCAGAACCGATGCTTGGAGGGGGCGGTGGAAGGCGTACAAGGATTGCTTGCCTTTCGTTTTCTCTTTGATTCAACATGACAGATAATCTGCATTCACTGCAGTTTGCAAAGAAATTAATATAATGTTAAATTCAGCTGAATAGCTTAATATTCTGACACAAAATTCATTATTGTAAAACACTTTGTGTGCGTTTGAAAAGAATTATTTAAGTCCTGTTTTAAATTTTGAATTAAAGCATGTTAAAATTGCTCCAATTTGATATTTCCTTGAAATCATGGATTTGAATGTTGAGGGTACTGGTCACAGTGCACGCTTGCACTCCAAACATGTGAGTGAGTGTCAGGCATATGAGCCAGGGGCTCGCATGTCTTTCCTATGGGACTGCAATGGCATGTAGTGTTAACACGACAGGCCCGTGAGGACGTGGAGGTAGCCAAGCTGTCAGCGGCCATCTCCCACTTCGCCTAATGAGAGAGAGGCCCGTTAATTAAAAACACCAACAGGCGGAGCTCCCCAGTGTCCCCCCATCAGGACGACCTGGGGTTAAAGACACGGAGCAGAGAGAATAGGAGGCATGCTGCGTCTACTTACAGAACATGGTAGAGCTATGAGAGGGGGATTTTTTTTTTTTTTTCAACTACACTGTCTTTGGGGGGAGGGTCTATGATAATCGTCTAATGCTTAGCGTTTGATGTTATCAGAGCAAACCATGGTTCTTTTGTCTCTTTGTGCTCGTGTTTGCTGCATG